>NC_056728.1:1859784362-1859831862 GCF_019279795.1 Protopterus annectens | reverse complement strand
ACTTTGTTTGGAAGGCTTTGATAATTGGAACTTAACATTGTTTACTCTACAGTTCTCGCCCTAGGGGTAGTGGTTTCATATATATATATATATATATATATATATATATATATATATATATATATATATATATATATGTGTGTGTGTATATATATATATATATATATATGTGTGTGTGTGTGTATATATGTATGTGTGTGTATATGTATGTGTGTATATATATATATATTGTGTGTACAGTTAGTAAGTTTTCTTGAGTGATATAGGGTAGTAGCATACAGTTAGTAAGTTTTCTTGAGTGATATGGGGTAGTAGCATCCTCTGTTTAACTAGAGGTTACTCACATCCTATCATTTTTTTGCACCTTGCTTTCTGACATATCTTTAGGTAATTTTGGTGATATTCGAGAGGTTTCCCTACAGAGGTTTAGCATTTTGTGTGCGTGTTTTCCCTGAAATATGGCAAAAAGATGCACTTTGTAGAAGGATCTAAGAAAAAGTAAAGTTCAGCAAGAGACACTGCAAAGTGTTTGGCTAAATTTTGAACACCATTTTAAATAAAATCTGAAGTACAGCTTTTAAGAGAGCTAACATAATAGCTTGCTCTGCATGCAACATCACCGTATTCACCAACTTGTTTCTTAAGTATGTGACTTGTCTTTGGGATCCAAATGATTTTGTGGGCCGTTTGTCAAATGTTTACATTAATTTGTATTCTGCAGTGTTCGGCATTGCCAGAGTGAAACCCATTCATAATTATTTGCATGGCGATAGCATGGCCAGTGAAAAGTTGTGCAGAGTTCTTTTTATCTGTAGAAGTGGGACCTGAACTAATGTAATACTTGCTGTTTTTTATAAATTGTGTTTGGAAGGGGGTTAAATGATGCTCCCAGCAATGTGGAAGCAAGATTTTACAAAAAAAAAAAAAAAAAAAACTTGGTAACATTTGGGGAAAGCAAATGGACCATGTGTTTTTTCTCAGTTTACATTTACAATGCATAATGTAAATAGAAAACTTATGTGTTTGTTATAGCCTTAGTCCAATATTATGTACATTGCTTAATTCCTGCCTTCCCTTACACCTCATTCCTCCTGAGCATTATTATAGCAATAACCCACGCCTGGGTGTGGGTAATGCTGGATTTACCCACGGTTGGCGACCAAACAAAGACAACCTTGGGTAAATCCAGCATATACAATGACATTATTTAAGAAAAGAAATAATTTCTTTTCTTAAATAATGGCATTGTATAATGCCTCTTTGCTGCCCTTCCGCAGCTGTCTGGTGTTCCGCGGCAGTTCTGATGTACTGCACATGCCTACGCAGTACATCAGAGCTGTGGGCAAAAGCAACGGAGAACGCAAGATCTCCGTTGCTTTTTACTGTCTCGCTATGTTAAATGGGTTTAAAAAAAAAGGCAACTGAGATCACAAGATCTCCGTTGCTTTTTACACACTGTGTCGCTATGTTAAAGGAGTTTAACATAGCGAGACAGCTTTAAAAAAAAGCAACGGAGATCTGCGTTGCTTTTTTTAAACCTGTGTCGCTATGTTAAACTCTTTTAACATAGCAAGACAGTGTTTTATACTAACGGAAAAAGTCCGGGCGACCGGACCTTTTTCCGTTGGTATATTGAGGGATTTACAACGGGCACGCTGGTTGGGCTGGCCAATCAGCGTGCACGTTTTAGAGGAGGCATTGTATAATCTGCATTGTTCTTAACAATTCTATTTATTTGTATGTAATTTGCTAGTTCCATTTTCTAAAGATCCCTCATCCAGTGTTCTCTCACAGTATGCAGTACTTCAAACTAGCTGGTTTCGATTTTGATTTCTGTTTTCTAGTATTTTTTTTTTTTCATTGCCAACAGAATTAAATTCAAGGCCGTATTATGTCTAGGAATTCTGGTCCTGTGTACCAACTCAGTCATTTTTTTTTTTAACATCCATTTACTCACCCAATATAGCTGAAAGAGTACTCTGTAGGGAATTTTCATAGGTTCATAGTTAAGTACTAGGTTATCTGCCCATGGACATTTACAAGCCTAGCCACAGAGTGATGGCTTTCGCCTCCCCATTAGATTAGTAACCTGGGCCTCTGTCAACAGGGCTCCTGAAGTGATCCCAGGGTAGAACTTACGATTACCCATCCACTCATCAAGATTTCTCTTGAAAAGGGTCAGAGAAGAGCTCTGTCGAATATGGATTGGGATTCTATTCCAGAGTGAGGGGAGTCGCTGGGACAGGAATCTATCCCTCCAGCATGTCCTGTTTATTGTTGTACATAGGTTCAAGTTGCTAGAACGAGTGATTTCTGAGAGATCTTGTTTTTTTGAGGTGAAGCATGTCCATTAGTTCAGGGTTTGACATGGCCCTATAGGTCAGACATAGGTCACCTCTGAGAAGACTGTAAGCGACTGAGAAGAGCTGGAGCTTTTTTAGTCGTGCCTTCATAGGGTAATTGTTTAAGGCCCTTAATCCTCTTAGTGAGGTACTTCTGTGGTCTTTCTAGTTGTTGCAGGTGTGCTCTTTCTAGTTGTTGCAGGTGTCTAGTGTGGTACATCCCAAATGGGGCATTGTACTTTACTCCTCACTCATTAGGCCCATAATAAAGGGGCACAATCACTCCTTGGATCTGGATGAGAGACCCTTTGTGATCAGGTGTGCCACATAGCAAAAACGGTCAGGAAATCCTTCTATGTGGTTATCAAAGGAGAGCATGCTATCTACTTGGGTACCCAGGTCCCTAATTACTACTTCTGTACTTAGTGGATTCCCATCTATGTGGTAGTTTGTAGGTACTTTGTTTTTCCCAAATGGGATTACTATGCATTTTTTGGCGTTTAGCTTGAGGCCATGACTTTGACACCAGTGTTTGTCCCTGTGAGACCCTTTTGCAGGATGTCTGTCAGCTGGAGAGTCAATTATTGCACCCAATTTACAGTCATCTGCGAACTTGGTTAGCCGCAGTCCCTCCACCTTCTCCTGTACTTTGGAGAAATATATACTGAACAGGAGGGGTCCCAGGACTGAGCCCTGTGGGACTCCACTTGTGACTGGTTTAGAGTCGGACATGGCGCCTGCCACTCTTACCGTGTGGGTTCTGTCTGAGAGCCAATTGGCAACCCATCTCGTGACATAGGGGTTGATATTTAAGCTGGTGAGTTTGTCTATGATTCCTGAGTGCGGGATGGTGTGGAACGCCTTAGCGGGGTCCAGATATGCTGTGTGGACTATCTTCCCTTCAGCTATGGCCTTGGTGACTGTTTCAAAGAAGTCGACAAAGTTCAGGAGACAAGATCTGCCTTTAACAAAGCCGAACTGGGTGGGGTCCAGTGTCTGGAAGTTCCCAATGTCCCTGTTAATGAGCTCCATGATAATGCGTTCCATGGCTTTGCAGACCAAGCTAGTCAAGCTTATAGGGCGATAGTTCCCAGGGTCAGTTGTGGCACCACCTTTGTGGAGTGGTACGACTGTTGCTGTACGCCATTCTTTGGGTACATAGCCTGTAGAGAGGCTGAGTTTGAATAGTGATTTGAGATGGGGGGTTAGTTCATTTTGAAGCTCATGTAAGACACAACCTGGGATAGCATCTGGTCCCATTGATGCTGTGTTTTTGGCCTTTGCAAAGGCTGTCTTTACTTGTGTGTCTGAGATGTCTGGAGCGCCACATTCTTCTGGGATGGGTGCTAGCCCCTTTGGTGGAGAGGGAGGGGTGAAGTTTGCACTGAACTTGTCAGCCAGGATGTTGGCAATGTCGGTTGGTTCAGTGTATTTATAGCCGTTATGCACTAGCTCTGAGCATATCTGAGAGTTTGCCCCTAGACTCTTGACATAGTTAAAGAAGGCCTTGTGGTTATCCTTAGTCACTGGCTATTTTTCTTTCGAAGTTGGCCTTGGATGATTTAATGAGGGAGCGCAGTTTTTTTTTTTTTACTGATGTTAATCAGAGATGCCTTCTTATTTTGGGATTTTGTTCCATCTTGCAGGAGTTTCCTCCTGTTGTAAAGTTTATTTATGGCCGGGGTCCACCAGACTGTCTTCCTCTCTTTTGAGGAGTTGGTCTTGGTTTTACTTGGGATGGCTCAGTCCATGCATTCTTGAAGGTGTTCGGATTCTGCCGATGGGTCATCATTTTCCATTTTATTGGGAGCTTTGAAACTTCCCACCTCGGTCTTGAGGAGTGTGACGTTGGCTTTAGAGAAGTTTTTTACCTTGATTTCCTTGACTTGGGGTGGGGGGGGGTCGGGATGTGGATGTCCAGTGTGATTAGTTTGTGATCTGATCTTACCAATGACTAGTTTACCTCAGGTGTGGAACATAGGTTCCCCATGTTGGTGATGACCAGGTCCAGTATGTTGTCACCTCTTGTGGGAGTAGTGACCAGCTGTTCAAGGGCGTTTGAGTTTATAAACTCGAAGCATTGGGCTAGGACGTTTTTGAGCTTGAGTAGTTTTCACAGTTAATGTTTGGATAGTTGAAGTCACCCAGTAGCATGGTGTTGGGTAGAATCTACATACTTTCTAATGTTCTCAGGAATGCTGCGCGAGCGTCCTGAGACAAGGTGGGAGATCTGTAGCAAGCTATAAATTGAACAGTCAATTTACCTGCGTGCTGTGCTACTAATCTGGAGGTGTGGGTGTTCTTGATGAATATGGACACACACCCTCCTTTTGTGTTCCGGTCCTGGTTTTGGGACCTAAAGGTATGGTAGGAGTTATAGCCTGGTAGTGCTGGGGTGCTCTCTGGAGCCTTGAACCAGGTTTCTGTCGCTACACATACGTTGATTTTTTTTTCATACTAAGGAGAGCCTTGAGTGCGTGCATTTTGAGGTTGACTTCTGGCGTTGAGCAGCATTAACCTCAGTTTTTATTGTTTATGGAGGCGGATTTGTCTTTTGAGCCTTGCCTAAAAAAGGCAGTATTGGGGCGGCAAGAGTCTTGGCCAGTATTCGAAAGCCCAGGGGCGACAGGTGCAAGCAGTCTCTGGCAAAGCAACGTGGCTTGTCAAGCATGTCGTCCCAGGCTGAAAAGTACTGGATCCCCTTTGAATTACACCAGTAGTTTAACCAATTGTTGAAACAGATCATTTTTTCTTCGTATGCTGGCATCATTTTGGGTGAGACCAGGATGCTACTCAGTCATACCAGCCTGGGCAACATGGTCAGAGAGCTCCTCTGTGTCTCTTCATGTAGTCCAGGGAGGTACGTCTCAGGTCAGTTATGCCAACATGTACAATGACAGTCATATTTGTACTTGTTGTGGAGTGACCTGAGTGCATGTGTTATGTGGTGGATTCTGGCACCAAACAGGCAGCTTACGGTAACCTTCTCCTTGTTCAGTCTAGTGAGTGGGACGTCTGTGTGCCTGATGATAGAATCACAGATTACTAGTGTGTTTAGTCTTAGGGGCTGTTTTTGCATGGCACACTGACGTTGTGACGTATGTGTTACCTGGTTTCTGTTGTGGGGTGGGGGTTGCTTGGGAGGTCTCTGTTTAGGCAGGTTCTTATTTAGAGCCTCAGAGTATGTTTTTGTGTGTTTCCGAGAGTTGTTTTCTGGTGCAACATATTAAGATCTGGTATCTCTACCCCCCCCCCCCCCCCAAAAAAAAAAGTTTCCATTTACATTTTTCCCCTTTGCACTCCAACCTTTAAAGTCTACTGAAGGAAATATTTGTTTGTTGGTGGGGGGGGGGTATAAAATGCCTTTGGAAACATTTCTAAGCAAAAATTCTAAACCTTCTGGACTTTGCCTGGGCCACATATATAAGTCCTATTCTTCCTTTGTAACTTCCATTCTGTTTTCCCAGTCTTTTGTTTTCTCTCATTATGCAATATTTTATGTGTCCTATTAATTGCATCTGTTTTTAACATCAACTTCTGTTCTAGATTGGACCAACTTTACCAGAGTAAGTTTTTCTTGGGGCTTCTTATCCCTTTCTCTTTGCCTATAGATCACCTTCCCTACCAGGGATTGGTATGAAACTTGCAGGCCAAACTTCGTCTTGGCCTCATCCTACTCTGGTATCTTTTACTCCTAGTTATTTCCTCTCAATACCTAGCTCATTTGCCAGTTTTCTCCAGTAAATTCCATCCCCCTTGATGTTTTCTGTATCCCTATTTGTAGATGATCCCTGCTGGCAACCATTCCTGTGTTGGCGTAGTTCTTAAAATATGTTCTGCAACGTTATGAACATAATCTATATGATTGCTCTCTCTAAGAATGAACATCCAAAATCCCACATTCTCATTATTTATTGCTCTTTCTACTCCCTGCTTCTTTTTGGTAGAGTCAAGTTTAGTGGAGTGCATGTTGAGTTTTGAAGTATTTTTTTCTTCCTTGTTTAAGGTTAGAATTGACAAATAGTATCGGTGTGGGAGCAATGATTATTGCTTTCTGTGGGAACTCATTGTTGGTGTGGTGTCTGTGTGCTGGCATAGTCCCCTTCCCAGTTTACCATGGAGTTGGTATAGAAGTGCGTAGAAGTTCATGAGGCCCTCACCAAAGCCCTTTTTTTCCCTTGTCCCCCTTCCTTGTGTGGGTTGGGAATTGGTACATAGGATCATAGGAGGTTACTAGGCTAATGGCCCTGGGGCCCTTACAAGCCTAGCCAAGAGTTTATCCCCTAAAAGAAACCTCAGTCAGCACTTGTCGCCCCTGTCAATGAGGGACACAGGTGGAACCCCTGGGACAAATTTGTGGTTTCCCATCCACTCATCAAGGTTGCACTTGTAAGAGGGTCAGTGAGGTGCTCTGTTTGACGTGTATGGGAAGTCTATTTCGGAGACTGGGCAGCCTCTGGAAGACAAACCTGTGTCTCCAGCAGGTTTTGTTGATGTCACATATTAGATTCAGGCCTTTTGAGCAGGTAGTGTGAGGAGTTAAACTTAGGATATGGAGCCTCTCTAGTAGGGCAGGATCCAAGATCGCCTTGTAGGCGAGCGACAGATCACCCTTGAGCAATCTGTACAATACTGAGTAGAGTGATATGATTTGAGCCTGTCGGCATAGGATAGGTGTTGGAGGCCATGGGTCCTCTTTATGAGGTGTTTCAGTGGCCTTTCCAGTTGGTGCAGATGTTTGGAGAGGTACATCCCAAATGGGGCATTTGTACTCCTCCCTCCATTACACCAATAATTAAGTATAGAGACTGACACACTGACGTCCCACTCACTAGGCTGAATAAGGAGAAGGTTACTGTTAGCTGCCTGTCGGGTGCCAGGATCCACCACATAACGCAAGCACTCTTGTCACTCCAGAACAAGTACAAATATGACACTCATTGTGTATGTTGGTGTGAATGACCTGAGCTGTACCTCCCTGGACTGCATGGAGAGACATGGAAGAGCTCTCTGATCACGTAGCCCAGGCTGGTATGACTCTGACCAGCATCCTGCCCTCAGCAAGAATGATACCACGGTATAAAGAAAAAATTCTCTATTTCAACAATTGGCTAAGTTTCTGGTGTCAAAGGGGATCCAGTGTCTGTCCACCTGGGATGACATGCTCGACAAGCCATGCTGCTTCGCTAGAGATGGCTTGCACCTGTCGCCCTTGGGCTTTCAAATACTGGCCAAGGCTCTTGCCACCCCCATAGTGCCTTTTTTAGGCAAGGCTGAAAAGACAAACCCACCGCCATAAATGGCACAAGTAACAAAAATAAAAACGAGGGTAATGCTACTCAATGCCAGAAGTCTAAACCTCAAAATGCATGCACTCGATTTTCTCCATACTGAGGAGTGCCTCAATATATGTGCAGTAACAGAAACCTGGTTTAAGGTTCCAGAGAGCACCCCAGCACTACCAGGCTACAACTCGTACCATACATTTTGACCACAGAACCCAAACCGAAATACAAAAGGTGGTGCCATATCCATATTCATCAAGGATGCCCACACCTTCAGGTTAGTGGCACAGCACGATACTTCAGAGATCATCCACGTGCGACTAACAATGGGCAAAACTGCAATTCAAATTGTAGCTTGCTACAGATCACCCACCATGTCCCAGGACCCCCATTCTGCGTTTCTGGAAACACTGGGAAACAAAGGTCCTACCAAACACCCTAATATTGGGTGATTTCAATTACCCAAACATTAACTGGCAGAACTACTCAAGTACTAACCCCCTTGCCCAACTTTTCCTAGAATTTATAAACTCAAAACACCTTGGTTCAACTGGTCAACACTCCCACTAGACGTGACAACATATTGGACCTGGTTGTCACCAACATGGGCGACCGGTGTTCCACACCAGAGGTCAGTCACTCGCTGGTTAGATCTGACCATAAATCACTTTAGATGTCCAGGGGTGGTGGTGGAAAATGGATAAGAAAACCACCGTGAAAAACTTTTCAAAAGCAAACCATATTACTTAAGACCGAGGTGAAAAGCTTCAAAGCCCCCATGCTGAAGACACTGTCCAAGCTGCAAAATCCTTTACTAATGCATTCTTCGGGCAGCTACAAGTATGCATGGATCATGTCATCCCGAGCAAAACCAAGACACTCTCCTCCAAGAAAAGGAAACCAGTCTGGTGGACTCCTGCCATAAACCAGCTATACAGCAGGAGGAGGAAACTAGTACAGAAAGGAGTAAAATCCCAAGAAGGGAAGACATCCCTGATCAGTATCAGCAAGAAACTACGCTCCCTCATAAATTCATCCAAGGCTAGCTTAGAAAGAAAAATTGCCAAGGACTCCAAAGATAACAACAAGGCATTATTTAGCTATGTCAAGAATCTGACAATGCTCAGATCTGCCCGGAGTTGGTGCAGAATGGCACAAAATACACTGAACTGATCAATATCGCCAACATCCTGGCAGACAGGTTCAGCGCAAACTTCATCCCCTTCTCACCCCCAAAAGGGCCAATAACCATACCAGAAGAATGTAGCGTCCCTGAAATCGTAGACACTCAGGTTAAAGCAGCCCTCTCCAAAGCCAAAAATACAGCATCAGTGGGACTGGATGGTGTCCCAGGCTGCGTCCTACACAAGCTGAAAGACCAACTAACCCCTCGCCTAAACGCACTGTTCAAACTCTGCCTCTCCACAAGCTACATACCCATAGAGTGATGCACAGCAACGGTTATTCCGCTGCACAAAGGTGGAGCCACAACAGACCCCGGGAACCATCACCCTATAAGCCTGACTAGCTTGTTCTGCAAGGCTATGGAGCACATCATCATGGAACTCCTTAACAGAGACATTGGGAACCTCCAAACACTGGAACCTAACAAGTTTGGCTTTAAGGGGCAGATCATGCCTCCTAAACCTAGTTGACTTCTCTGAGACGGTTACCAAGGCTATAGACGAGGGAAAGGTGGTACACACAGCCTACCTAGACCTCGCTAAGGGTTATAAACCAGCTCGCCAGCCTGAACATAAACCCCGTATGACACAAGATGGGTTGCCAACTGGCTCACGGACAGAACCCATATGGTGAGAGTTGCAGGAGCTAGGTCCTACTCTAAACCGGTTACAAGTGGCGTTCCCCAGGGCTCAGTCCTAGGACCCCTCCTGTTCGGCATATACTTTTCAGAGGTACAGACAAGCACAGGAGGACTATGGCTGACCAAGTTCGCAGACTACTGCAAACTAGGGGCTATAATTGACTCTTCGGCTGACAGACATCCTCCAAAAGGGTCTCACAGAGACTGATAACTGGTGTCAAAATCATGGCCTCAAGCTAAATGCCAAAAAGTGCATAGTCATCCCCTTTGGTTTAAACAAAGTACCCACAAACTGCCACATAGGTGGTAGTCCCGTAAATATGGAAGATGTAATAAGGGATCTGGGGACCCAAGTAGATAGTAATCTCACATTTTGATAATCACATTGCCAAAGTGGTTAGAAAATCCTTCTACGTGGCCCACCTAATCACAAAAGGGTTCGCATCCAGATCAAAAGAGGTCATTGTGCCCCTTTACTCATCAGACCCATCATAGAGTACAATGCCCCATTTGGGATGTACCTTACAAGACACCTGCAACAGCTGGGAAGACCACAGAAGTTCCTCACCAGGAGGATCACTGGCCTCAAACAGATGCCCTATGCAGTTCGACTGAAGAAACTACAGTTGTACTCTTTTTGCATACCGCCTACTCGGAGGTGATCTCTGCCTGACATGCAAGGCCATGTCCAACCCAGAATTGATGGCCATGCTTCATCTAAAGAAAACCTTATCCCCTCGAGCCACACGCTCTAGGGATCTAAACCTCACCACAACAATAAGTAGGATGTGCTGGAGGGATAGACTCCTGTCCCAGAGACTTCCTATGCTTTGGAACAAGATCCCAATCTACATTAGGCAGAGCTCCTTGCTAACACTTTTCAAAAGAAACCTTGAGTGGATGGGAAACAAGTTTACCTCAGGGATCACTTCAGTGGCTCTGCTGGACAGAGGCACATGGAAGTAATCTAAGGGGGCGGCGAAAGCCAACGCATTCTGGCTAGACTTATAAATGCCTTTGGGCAGGTAGCCTAGTACCAACCTATGAGAGGTAGTAATCTTCTTTTTTTGTTTGTTTTTTTTCATGAATGCAATCCCTTTACTTATGAGATGAACCAAATAAAACGCTTTTCTGGCCACTGCCACTACATGATTGAGTGTGAGGTTATCAAACTTGAGTGCCCAGTTCTCTCACCACAGGTTGTGTGTAGGGAGTTGCCATTGATGTGGTAATCAATAGGGGTCGTGTTTTTGCCAAATGGTATGATTATGCCTTTTTTTTTTTGTTTTGTTTTGTTTTTTCCTTACATTTAGCTTGAGGCCGTGACTTTGGCAGCAGTCATTAGTTGCTGTGAGACCCACTTGCAGTATGTTAACATCATTTGGGGAGTCAGTGACAGCACTCAGTTTAGTTGTCTGCAGACTTGGTCAGCCACATGCCTTTTTGTCTTTGCCTGGACCTCTGAGAAATAGATGCCAAACAGTAGGGGTCCCATCCCTGGGGAACTCCACTAGTGACAGGTCTGCTATCTGAGGTGGAGGTGCCTATGGTTCCTGTCTGTGAGCCAGTTGGCCACCCACCAGATGAGACGGGGATGTACGCCAAATTTGTGTTAGCCTTTCAATGATGCCAGAGTGAGGGATTGTGTCCAAGTTCTTGACCAAGTCAGGGTAAGCTGTATGTACCGACTTTTTTCCTCATCCAGGGCCTTGGTGACAGTCTCACGTCAACCAGGTTCAACAGGCAACTTCTGCCCTTGACGAATCCGAACTGGGTGGAGTCAAGTGCTTGGATATTGCCTGTATCCTTGTTTTGATATCTGTAATAATACACTCTATGGCTTTACAGATCAGACTTGTCAAGCTAATGGGGCGATAGTTTCCAGGGTCAGTAGTGGCACCACCATTGTGGAAGGGGATGACAGTGGCAGTTCTCCAGTCTACTGGAATGAAGCTAGTACTTGGGCTGTGGTTGAATAGGGTGCTCAATGGCAAAGCCAGTTCTTACTGGAGATGGTGCAGAATGCATCCTGGGATACAGTCTGGTCCCATGGAAGCTGTGTTCTTTGCCCTTTTTATAGGGCCTGTAACACTTGTCCCAAACATCACATCTCTGTAGGTCAAGTATCGGGGATGTTGAAAGGGCCTGGGGGGACAGGGAGTGAAGTTTAACCTATCCACCACTGGTTTGCCGAAGTCAACAGAAAACTGTGTAAGTGATGCTGTTGAGTACTAATTCAGAACAAACCTGGGCTTTGCTACGGGGGTTCCTGATTCAACTGAAAAAGACTTTATGGTTTCCCTTTGTTATGAAGGTTAGTTTCGATTCATAATTGGCCTTGGAGGTTTTCATTAGTGATCTAATTTGCTTGTTATAACTAAGGAGGGAGTTTTCCAGTTTGGAATTTTGTTACCTTTAGCTTGATTTCTTTATTTGGTTTAGTTTAGACAAAATGTGTTTCGATAGGGAAAAAGTTATTCTCCATTTATGCCTGCTAAAAGTAATATTCACACATGGGAGGCATGGTGAAAATTGTTGTACTTGTGCTTCCCCAGTATGTCCTTTAAACCAGTTTTTTTATTATGTTTTGATATATTGGACCGTACATCAGGCTTTGATAACAGTTCATGCAGAAGCATGTGTGGAGATGCATTTAATTTACATGCATACAGTGGACTGCTATTGAACCTTGCTTTGGAAGAGATTTGAATTGCTTCTCATTTTCTAACACCTTTTTGGAGGGAGGGGTTCAAGATATGTGCAGAGATTTTTTTACTACCATTCCTTTCTGGTTTAGTTATGTGCTCATGTAAAATTTATTTTTTCTGGTTATAAAATAGTTTTTACTTTATTTTTGATTATGGTAATTATAGTAGGTTTTTGACCTGCGGTGGTGGTGCTGCGGTAGCGTTTGTCGCCTCGCAATAAGACGCTGTCCGGTTTGATTCTCAGCTAGAGCGTCTTCTGCGTGGAGACATGCATGAATGGGCGTACCTTCGTTGAAGGTTGTGCATCAGGCCTGGCAAGCCAGTACCTAAAAATCAACTGCCAATCATTAGGTGACCGGAGTTCTGCTCTGGCGACCCCTAACCAGGAAAAGCCGAAAGACACAATTCTTTCCTGACTGTCTAAAGAATTGCTATTCCCTGGTTACTTATTAAAACCAAAGCAAGACAAAGTAGATTTGTGGTCTTCCTTGTCAGGTTTCACAAACACTGTCCTGAGACTTCTGTTTCTAGTATTGAAAATATTTCAGTGCAGGATTTACAGAAGGCATCACATATATCTGGTCACCTGACTTCTAGTTCTCACACTACATCCTTTACTAGAAACTGAGCCAGAGTCTTGCACGTGTGTGTTACCATACACATGCCCAGAGGTTTGCTAAGATGTTATAGCATCTGGAAGCTGTAAAACCATTTCAAAAAACTTCCACCCCTCCAGGGTAGCAATTAGTTCATCCCCAAGGACAATACAGTAGGGTCCTAGTCCTGATTGTCATACATTTTGTCTCTGGCTGCAATCACAACAGTAAGATAAAATTACCTGGTTTAGGCCGTAAAGATTGTATATTTTCAAAGTTAGCTGGACTGAGGTTAACCACCTCTTCTGGTATTTTCTGTTGCAATACATTCATTTCAGCAGTTGCGATTAGATATAGGTGTGTGTGTCCAGCAGGACCCGCTGTTAGTACATTTTCCAGCAGCTTTGGAAATACTTTCCAACACGAGCCTGTACAAATCCATTTTGATATACAAATGACATAATTCTTTACAAAACTAATGCTAGCTATGCTGGCATATGTTGCACATTTTATGTATTTAATTATGTATGTATTTAACATTTAACTGGGAAAGTCCGATTTTGGAGCGAGCCAATTTTCAGTGGAGGCCCGGGGAGAAATGCTCCAGGCGCATGTCTTTGTAACTCCCATCACATCCACTGCCCTACTCCTCCTGGCATTGCTGGTGCTACCTCACATTGTCACCGGGTGCATCATAAGTAATTGACACGCTTTTGAATGATCAAGTCATGTTTGTACTTTAACAAGGCTGACAATGCAATGATGTGCTACACTGTATTCACATTTGTGGAAGGTACATTACTATGGCAAGTTGACTGCTGTTGTAGGGTCAGGGTTTTGACCAGGTGACTTTTTCACTTGTAAGCTGTATGTTGTATGGAAGTGTTACTGAGATTTTGTTGTGGTGGTCTTTGTGGTTCTGGAACATTGTTTTGCAGCACCTCCGCTTAGGAAGGTTTTATGTTTGTAAAGCAGAAGTGTGGTGCCACAGGTGCTGAAATCCAGTTTGTGTGAGATTTGCCTCCAGTTGTAGACTTGCATCTTTCACATGTGAAGGCTTGTTCTACGGTAAAAGCAAATGGTCTTCTCTTTATACACTGCCTTCAAATTCCTAATTTTAGAAGGGTGCCAGCAGATGGGGTGGAGACGGGACCTATGCTTGCTCGAGGTGCAAGGTGGCATGTGGTTTGCAATGTTATGAAATTTGACTCTTGGCCTGTCTAGGATGGAGAGGTGGAGCGATTTTATCTGTATAAAGGAGCAGTGTTTCAGTGCAGCACAGTCTGGTAGCTGTACAGTGCATGAGGAGTCAGTAAAAGTTAACTGATACTGTTGTGCAATTGGGTTGTTTTACTGTTTTGTTGGAATTGAACATGCACTGTTACCACAAAATAAGGTTGCTTAAGCAGCAGGCAGGAATGCTACTGTGTAGTACTGCTTCAGCAAGCATGTGTGCTACAGAAAAATAATTTAGGAGTGGTAGATATAGCAGTTTCCCAAGACTTGACATGGTGGTTAATACAGTATGCAGAATTTCACAGGACTCTACAGGGTGGATAATACAATGAGCAAAATGTTGAGAAGTTTGGTGGTATTGGTAAAGGTGCTGCAGCATTGTACTTTATCTATAGCAGGCTGTAATGTCATTGTTAATGCAGTGTAGTGCAGAGAAATGATGCAGTAAGGTCTGATGCTACCATAGCAAGATTTTAGTAAGGGCAGTAAACGGTCACAGCAGGGGTACAATGCAACACTAATCTTTCAGCTACAGCTGAGAAATACAGCAGAGAGCAACAGTTAGCTAGGCCAAAGTCCAGTGTTAATAGACCACAGGTGTCAAATGTCTGCCACATCCAACCATCTGCAGGTGCTCACTAGGGTGTGCTATTGCCAGGGAATGGAGGCTGTGGAGTAAGACCATTACCAGTAGTACTTGCAACTGTCGTGTTCTGCAAACCCGCTGTTTAGTGCTACATTTCAGAGGTTCAGGGACTCTCTCATATTAGCTCTGAAAGCAGAATTCAAGAGCAGTGGCATCCACAAACCCAGCCAGTCTTAAAACTGACCACAAGAGCACACAAGCCAAAACATTAGCATTACAAAAAGCTAGAAATGCCAGAGGGGCTGGATGTGTAAACCTAAGGATCTGTAGCACTGTGGAATCTGCATTTCAAAAGAATAGATTAGTGTAATGCTGGTGCACTTGTAGATTTCTAAGGGTTTTGTAATTATGAGAATTGTTTCTACCAACTAATGAATATGAAGTTAAAACAAGTATCTTTATTTTCTCCTATAAATGGACAATTTTTCAATTCTAAAGGAATTCCCAATACTATTCTAGCATGTCCAATCCCAATACTATTCTAGCATGTCCAAAGGTCAGTTGTCAATCTCCTCTCCGGTCCAGCTGGTGAATCTGGGAATCTTGAGGCAATGTTACAACTGCCTCATGTACACAGACAACCCTCTCCTCCTCCCAACAAATTCCAACACATGTGAGAGATGCAACCATATAGCCAAACTGGAGGTTAAGTGCTCTCCACTCAGTACTGGCGTAACCAGTCAGGAGGAGAAGGAAACCACACTCCCTACCATTCCAGTCTCACATAGACTACCACGACAGCAAACCAAACACACAAAAACATACTCGGAGGCTCTAAATAAAAATCTGCCTAAGCAGCAGAGACCTCCAAAGCAGACACCCAAGCAACCGCTACCCCAAAACAAAACACGTGCAACACATAGCTCACAAAGCCAGTGTTTCTAACAGTCACAGCCCTTAAGGCTAAACGCACCTGATACACTTGTAATAGGTGACTCTATCATTAGGCACACTGACGTCCCGCTCACCAGGCTGAACAAGGTCACGGTGAGCTGCCTGTCGGGCGCTAGGATCCGCCACATAACACAAGCACTCAGGTCACTCCAAGGCAAGTACAAATATGACTCTTGTCATTGTCCATGCTGGTGTGAATGACCTGAGACGTACCTCCCTGGATTACATGAAAAGAGACCTAGAGGAGCTCTCTGAGCATGTAGCCCAGGCCAGTATGACCCTGACCTTGAGAAGCATCTTACCCTCACTAAGAATGATGCCACAATATGAAGACAAGCTGATCAACTTCAACAATTGGCTTAAGTACTGGTGTCATTCAAAGGGGATCCAATGCCTGTCAGCCTGGGATGACATGCTCGACAAGCCACGATGCTTTGCTAGGGACGGCTTGCACCTGTCACCCCTGGGCTTTCGGATATTGGCAAAGGCTCTTGCTACCCCCATAATGCCTTTTTTAGGCAAGGCTCAAAAGACAAACCCACCTCCATAGGTATCACAAGGGATAAGAAACTGATTAATGCTACTCAACGTCAGAAGTCTAAACCTCAAGATGCACGCACTCGAAACTCTCCTTAGCATGGAGAACATAGATATCTGTGCAGTAACAGGAACTTGGTTCAAGGCTCCCGAGAGCACCCCAGCACTACCAGGTTATACCTCATACCATGCTTTTCGGCCCCAAAACTTGGACCGAACCACAAAAGGAGGGGGAGTATCAATATTCGTCAAAGATACCCACACCTCCAGGTTGGTGGCACAGCACGAAGCATCAGAGACTATCCATGTGCAACTAACAGTGGATGAAACTGCCTTCCAGTTTATAGCCTGCTACAGACCACCCTCCCAAACTCAGGAACCCCACTCGGCCTTCCTGAGAACACTGGAAAATATGAAGGTCTCTCTAAACACTATTATATTGGGCGACTTCAACTACCCAAACATAGACTGGGAGCATTACTCTAGCCCCAACACCCTAGCCCAAAGGTTCCTAGAATTTATAAACTCAAATGCTATGGAACAACTTGTTACTACTCCCACAAGAGGGGAAAATATACTGGACCTGATCATCACCAGCATGGGGACTCTACTCCAGACCAGAAATGTATCCCTCACTGGTAAGATCAGACCATAAACTAATCTCACTGGATATTCACATCCCGACCCCACCCCCTGCCCAGAAAACCACAGTGAAAAACTTCTCTAAAGCAAATTTCACACTCCTCAAAACCGAGGTGGAATCCTTCAAAGACCCCGGGCCTGTGGAAAATACGGCCCAGACTGCAGAATCCTTTATAAACGCATTCTATGAACACCTTCAGGAATGCATGGATCATGCAATCCCAAATGAAACAAAGACCCAATCCTCCAAAGGCAGACGTCCTGTCTGGTGGACCCCAGCCATAAACAAACTATACAATAGAAGGAAGAAGCTACTACATGATAGAGCAAAATCCCAAAAAGGGAAGGAATCTCTGATCAGTATTAGCAAAAAACTACGGGCACTCATAAAATCGTCTAAGGCCAGCTTAGAGAGAAAAATTGCACAGGACACTAAGGATAATCACAAGGCTTTCTTTAGTTGTGTTGGGAACCTGGGTGGGAATTCCCAGATATGCTCAATTAGTCCAAAATGACAAAAAATACACCAAACCCACAGACATTGCCAACATCCTAGCTGACAGGTTCAGTGCAAACTCCCCCCCCCCCCCACACCAAAAGGGCAAATATCTATCCCAATAGAGTGCTGCCCCCCTGACATCTCAGATGCTCAGGTAAGAGCCGCCCTCTCCAAAGCAAAAAACACAGCATCAATGGGACCAGATGGTGTCCCGGGCTGCGTCCTACATGAATTCCAAGAAGAGCTAAACCCAAACATAAAACTACTGTTCAGTCTCAGCCTTATTACAGGATATGTACCTAAAGAGTGGCGTACAGCAACAGTGGTCCCTCTCCACAAAAGTGGTGCCTCAACAGATCCTGGAAACCATCGCCCCATAAGCCTGACTAGCTTGGTCTGCAAAGCTATGGAAAGGATCATCATGGACCTCATAAAGATATTGGGACCTACAGACACTGGATCCTACCCAGTTCGGCTTTAAGGGCAGATCCTGCCTCTTAAACCTGGTCGATTTCTTTGAAACAGTCACCAAGGCCATTGACGAGGGGAAGGTGGTCCACACAGCCTACCTGGACCTCGCAAAAGCCTTCAATACAATACCCCACTCGGGCATTATAGATAAGCTCACCAGCTTAAATATAAACCCCTGTGTCACTAGATGGGTTACAAACTGGCTCAAGGACAGAACCCACATGGTTAGAATTGCTGGAGTCATGTCAGGCTCCAAACCAGTTACAAGTGGCATCCCACAAGGCTCAGTCCTGGGACCTCTCTTGTTTGGTATATATCTTTCGGAGGTACAGGCCAATACGGAAGGACTGTGGCTGACCAAGTTTGCAGATGACTGCAAACTGGGCGCCATAATCGACTTGAGCTGACACAAGCATCCTCCAAAAGGGCCTCAGAAACAGACAACTGCTGCCAGAGCCATGGCCTCAAGCTAAACACCAAAAAAGTGTATAGTCATCCCCTTTGGCAAAAACAAAGTGCCCACAAATTACCCCATAGGTTGTAATCCATTAAGTACAGAAGAAGTAGTTAGGGACTTGGGGACCCAAGTTGATAGCAATCTCTCATTTGACAACCACGTGGCCAAAGTGGTTAGAAAAACATTTTATACGTAATCATGAAGGGATTCGCATCTAGATCAGGGGAGGGTCGTCATGCCTCTTTACATCCCAAAAGGGGCATTGTACTCAATTATGGGCCTGATGAGGGATGAGTAATTACAGACACCTGCAGCAACTGGAAAGACCCCAAAAGTACCTCACGGAGAGGATCAAAGGGCTCAGATGCCATATGCTGCCCGGTTAAAGAAACTCCAGCTCTACTCAGTGGCATACCGCCTGCTTAGAGGCTATCTGTGCCTGATGTATAAAGCCATGTCCAACCCGGAATTAATGGACATGCTGCACCTCAGAAAATCCAAATCCCATCGAGCTACGCGCTCGAGAGACTTTAACCTCAGCACTGAAATAAATAGGACATGCTGGAGGGACAGATTCATAACCCAGAGGCTCCCTTCACTCTGGAATAAAGTCCCAGTCCAGGTTAGGCAGAGTCCCTCATTTCCTCTCCAAGAGGAATCTTGATGAGTGGATGGGAGATTGTAGGTTTACCCTGGGTATCACTTCTGTGTCACTGTTGGACAGAGGCACAGTATACTAACCTCGAAAAAGGGCATAGCAAAATTAATTTAAAATGGGTGGCGAAAGCCAAACACACTCTGGCTAGGCTTATACATGCCCTAGGGCAGATAGCCTTGTATGAACCTAAAAGTTCAACAGCTGATAGTGTCAAATTAAATGATACACAAATTAATTCATCAGCATTTGATTTTTTTAATTATATGGTATGCATGCTTTCTAAAGATTACTAGAATCTGTTCATTGTAATTTCAAGAATGTGAAAGTAAATCGCATTGCTAATGTTTCAGCTTAATTTGATTAAAAACTTTGAAAAGTGAAGTTATGATTTACTCCACATGTTTGGTCCTTCAGCTGAGACCCTGCCATGATGGGGGGGGGGGGGGTGAGGGGTGGAGCAAAGGGGGTGAGAGAGGGGGCTGTCTGTCACAGTGCCAGTTCTGTTGGTGGACACTTGCATTTGTTCAGTCATACAAATGTGCTCTAAACAAGTACGTTCTTGTGGGTGTATTGCTAATTTGTGTTTGTAAGCTAGGTGAAATACATTTAGGGTTTTGGTTGTAGTAGCTTTTTACTACTAAAAACTAGGTAGATGTTGACAGTCTTCCTCTGCAGCAGTACGAGTAGACACTTCCCCGTTTTAAAACTAGCTGCAGCAGTGCACTATTTACATTCAATTATTTTTTTAACATTTGTTTACCGGAAAAGTCAGACTTGGAACGGGTCAATTTTCAGCACCGACTCCAGGAAGAAACGCTCCAGATGCATGTCTTTGGAACATGGGAGGAAAGTGGAGTATCTGGAAGAAACCCACACGAATGCAGGGAGGACATGTAGGCCCTGCACAGAAGGTACCCCAGCCAAGAATCAAACTGGAGAATCTCTTGCTGTGAGGCAACAACCTTGACCACTGTGTAAATAAATTCTGCTGTAAATGTCTATAGTCTTTAAATAAATTTTTTCTAAAATTTCTATTTCAGTAGTTCTGGCCTTTTTCCTTAAGGGTAAGTTCAACTGCAGCTAGCAAATCATATCTTGATATACTGTGCCCATATATAATAATCACTACAGTGATGATTATTATTTTACATTTGTTGACCGGGGTAGTCCGACTGGATACATGTCCATTTTCAGCGGAGGCCCGGGGAGAAAAGCTCCAAGATAATAATACACATTGAACATTTAGTAAATGCTAGTTTCAAGCAAATTACAGTCCTAAGCGATACCAGCATTTAGCACATATATAGTAGTACTTCTAAAACTTAACAAAACATTATTTTCAAAGTTAAACATACATAACATTACATTCAGGTTTAAAACACACTGATCAGCAGTTGTGCAATTGACTCTTCCTGAAATGGAGTGGTAGAAAAAAGTTAGAAGTAGTTGAAGGTAAGGCATTAACACTGACTAGTGACATCTATTTCTTTGGTGCAAGGACATAACCAATGAGTTTTGAAGTATTTCTTGTTTGTTTTTGAATTGAGTTAGTGAGGGTTCTAGGGTCAAGTCAGATGGGAATCTCTTCCATATTTTTCCAACAGAGTTAGCAAACAGAGTCCCCAGCTGAGTAGTTGGATTTGTATGTTTGAACTAGGAGTCCAGTGGATGATCGCAGTGGCCTGGATGCTGGTGTAGGGGCTGATGATATTTTTTTTAGTGCAGGTGTATCTTCTGGTTGGTAAAGGACTTTATGCACCACTATTAGCTGGTTGAACTGCAGTAGGCTTGGCAGTTCAAGCCATCCTAGGCGATTTAGGTTGTGACAGTGGTGTCTGGTAGGCTGTGCCAGTAGCAAATCTGGCAGTGTGGTTATAGCAGGATGATAGTATTTTTTAAGGTCTGTTTTGTTTAAGTTGGAGAATAGAGGTGAGGCATAGGGAAGAGTTGATAGCAGATGGGAACGGGCAATTGCATTTCTAGCAAGTGGGGTAAGGAAAGGTTTGAATCTGTAAAGAGAGCCAAGTTTTTTTTATTAATGGTTTTGCTAGTTTGATATGCGCATCAAACTTCAGGTTATCAACTATGACACCCAGTAGTTTAGTTTGGGCTTCTGGGAAGATAGTGCCATTGTTAGCAGTTATGTTGAAGGCTGGCAGGGGGGGGGTCCTGCATGTGGGGGAGAAGAGGAGCAACTTAGTTTTGTTGGGGGTTTAGGATTAGATGTTGATTGGAGAGCCATTTTCCCACTGTATTGCAGGTAATTTGGGTTAATGTGAATAAAGTAGCTGGTGAGGTGTCGGAACAAATCAAGGTGGAGTCATCCGCATATTGAATGCAGGTAGCATCTGGGATGACTGAATAAAGGTCGTTGATAAAGATGGAGAAAAGTAAAAAAATAAAAAATTTAAAAAGGACTCTTAGCTTGCCACATCTGGTTAATTCACCACAGTGCATTTTTATCACCTTTGTAGAACTTTTTAAATGTAAGTTTTCATAATTTATGTAAATTGACATTGCTGGGAGATGGGAGACTATGGTCTCTGCAAACTGCATCTGCACTGATTTTAGGTTTTGGAGGTTTCAGACTATCCTTGTGCATAGAAGCAACAGCTCGGTTGCCAGAAATGAGTACCCAACACACACCACTTTGGAAAGTAGGTTCACTTTAAGCTGAAAATGGGTGTGTTCTTTGATCACCTCAGTAAGGAAGGTTAACGGTGTAAAACTGTAGGTGGTGACTGAAACTGAGAGCTAGGGAGAATAGTGTGTAGTCTAGGTTGCACAGTGTGGGGCAGGTTCTTTCTGAAACATGACATGTGAACAGCCAAAATGTGACCTTTGTGATCTGTCCGGGGGGGGTGACTGAATAAATTTTAAGCCATTGAAGGGCGTCTAGGAACTAATTTTAACATGTAGGTAAAGGAAAGGGCAACTCTGAGGATGCAGTTTCCTTTAGTGTCATTCTGTTGTATTTATCCCAAGAGAATCTTTCATTGTGGCTACGGAGTGAGTTTTTGAGGGTTTAACTGGATAAGAAAAGTCTTCTCAACTCATGGAAAGGGGTTCATGCTTTCACTCTTTAGAATGGACAGCCCCGTCTTAACTTCCACCTACACCGCACTGTTCTTTATTTTGTGGGTTTACAACTTGTGTGCAGTAAAAATGGTATTCATTCCTTTTTGAGTGATCTACATCGGCAGGTACTTGCATGATGAGATTTCTGACAGTTGAAGGCTTTATGGCCATCACTGTAGAATTTGACCAGAGAAATGTCAATCTGGCTAGCAGCATTCGTATTTCTTCTGGGAATAAACGGGCACTGACTTTTCTGTCAACTGGGAGGTTTTACACTGCAAGAATTGGCTGATTTGTACAGATTGTATAACCTGTACAAAATTACAGATTTAGAATTATTATTAAAGTGATCTGCATTTTGGGATTGTAGCAGTTTAGCAAGATTCAAATTGTTTGGAAGTTATCCTGGAATGTAGTAGTATGTCGGAATGTTTTGGATGTATTTGTCTAAGATTTCTAGAGTTCTAGTTTTATATGCAATACAATTTGATGTCCTTTCATTCACCGCTGCGGTTTTCATTACAAATGAGATTCCCTGCCGTGAAGCCCACCATGTGGCCAGTTTACCATTATTTTAAGGTATGCTGAACGTCTCCTATACATTCCTTGTGTAACGTAGAGCGTAAAGGTGACATTCAGGCATACTATCCTCATCTTCTTTGCTGTGAGTCTGAACATTGTTTTTAATTATCTGTCTGTTACCTCAGTCTGTGATGTTCTTCATCTCACATTGCTGCAGTCCTTACATATGGGTAGTCCGCTGTCCTCGGTCGGCCCGAATACCAAAGTATTAGGCTGACGTCGGTCAAGGCGCTTAAAACTGACATCAGGACGTCAGGGTACAAAAGCGCATGACCGACGTCATTTCCTCAGTCTTTTTTGCCGCATGGTCCAATGCAGAAGCAGCGTTGCAAGTGCCGTTCGGCGTTCTGAAATTTTTCGAATTCGGAGTTTCAGACCGAATCCAAGTTGGCTAAGTACCCCGTTGGGGATTATTTTGGTTTTTTCTTGCCTCAGTGTTTTACCGGATGTCAGAAAAAGTGAATAACTGTATTTCTTGTGGGAAACAGATACCGCATAGGGATTATCATTCTTTGTGTATTCCTTGTTTGGGGCCTGAGCACGACGTTGTTGGGTGTCGCTTTTGTGCTAGGTTCAATAAACGCACTATTAAGCGAAGGTTGGATTGTGCTAGGCTGGTCTTTGGGAAGCGGTGCAATTATAATATGCCGTTGGATTCTCCGGCGCCCGCTTCTGCGAAGAAGCGCAAAGACGAAACAGTTAAACCCAGGCAAGATGAGTCGTCCGTTCCGGACGCCGGTTCTTTAGAGGCTTCAGTGGAACCGGTGGTTCCAACGGAGACTTCTCTGGAGTCTCAGGGGGAGACTTTGATTTTGCAGGAGGTGGTCTCTCAGGAGGCAGGTCAGGCTGAAGGGGCTTCCCAAGTTACTGTACTCCCCTCCCTTCCTAGGGTGGTTAGGCCTTCTCCTTCTGTTTCCAAGGCTTCTCCCAGAGGCAGGCCAGTTTCAGCTTCTGTTGGTGTCACTCCTAGTTCAGCAGGGTCTGTGCCTAAGAAGCACATGCTTAAAATGGCAGAAGATTTAATTACTCTGATTAGAGGTTCTATGCCCCCTCCTGATAAGAGGCCTAGGGTGGAGCCAGAGTTGGGAAGTTTTGAGCAGGCTTGGATATTTCAGAGTCTTCAGCTGAAGACTTGCAGGAGTATTCTCCTTATTCTGATTCTGATGCAGATGATTCCACTCCTTCTGCTTCTCCTCCAGAGGATTTTTCTTTTTCAGAGACTCTTCATTCTATGAGGGAACATTTTAAGTGGGAAGGTCAGGACTTCTCTGATTCTAGGAAAAGGCTTAGGGAGTTTTTGCTGTTACCCCAGCATAGGCCCTTGGCTAATACCCCCTGTTCTGGATGTTGTGGAAGATGTGTTTGCAGAGGCTTCACTTAATCCTGATTCTCTGCCTCCTGCTCCTGTTAAACCGGATAGGTATTACAGGGTGCCTGAGGCTCATAAATATCTTTATAAGAGTCCTAGGGCGGACCCAGAAACTATTAGTCAGGGACCTAAGGGTGTCAAGGCCTCTGTTGTAAAAAATCCGGTTCCTCTAGATAAAGAAGCCAGAGCTTTGGATAGATGGGGAAAGAAGGTCTATACATCTTCTACCTTAGCTATGAGGGCTTTGAATTGCCAGTTTCATATGTTGAAATATCAAAATTTTCTTCTTTCTCAATTGAAGTCTAAGGTGGATGCTCTGGCGGAAGGCATTGAGTGTAAAGAGTTGCAAGATTTGGTGCATGTCTCTGAACAAGTGGGTAAGCATTCATTACAGTGTGGCTTTGATGCTGTGCAGGCCTCGTCTAGGGTGGCTGCCACTGGCTCAGTTCTTTGCAGGCACGCCTGGTTAAAGGATCAGAATTTATCTGACCATGTTAAGACAAGGATTTTGGATGCTCCTTTGCAGTCTGATGTGGTGTTTGGTTCACCTGTGGAATCAGTCTTGAAGAAAATGGAAGACAAGGCTAAGTCTATGCAGGCTGTTAAGGATTTTTTGCAAGTTCAGCCTCCGAAGTTTAGTAGGAATTGGCCTGCTAAGGGGTGGACGTATCCTTCTTATGATTCTCAGTCTAGGGGTAGATCTAGTCATGGTAGGGGCAGAGCTCGGAGTTCTTTCAGGCCTAGAACAGGGAGTTCACCTGCACAATCTTCGGGTGAGGGCAGGGGCCAGTCCTTTCGTAAACAGGCCCCCCAATGACCTACTTTTTCAGCTGCCAGATCCTTCTTGCCTGGCAGCACCTTTGGGAGGAAGGTTAGCACTCTTCAAGGAAAATTGGATGTTGATTACCCAAGACAAATGGGTATTGGATATCATACACCAGGGTTACAAGTTTTATTTCCATACCTTGCCTCCTTTCAAAGGCATGCCGGACGTTCCTCCTCAGCAAAGACTAGAGGCTCGCATGCAAATTTCTTTACTACTTCAAATAGGGGCCATACAAACGGTTCCTCTGCCAGAAGTGGGCCTAGGATTTTATTCTCTCCTGTTTCTAGTACCAAAGAAAGGAAACACGTGGAGACCAATTTTGGATTTATCCATCCTCAACACATCTGGACATTCCCAAGTTCAAAATGTTAACGTTACAACAGCTTTTACCTCTGCTGGGCAAAGATCACTGGATGGTGACTCTGGATCTCAAAGAGGCTTACGCCTATCAGGCCCAGTTGCAGGAAGTATCTGTGTTTTCGGGCTGGGACTTCACATTATCAGTTCTCTGCATTGCCCTTTGGCTTATCTACTGCGCCCAGAGTGTTCACGAAGGTTCTGGCTCCAGTGGTAGCTTTCTTCAGGCTAAGAGGAATACAGATCTATCCTTATTTGGACGATTGCCTGATACTGGCCCAAGAAAAGGACTAACTTCTTCATTTACAGTATGTGATGGCAGTGTTAAGATGCCTGGGGTATTCTGTGAACGAAATAAAGTCCAGTCTAGTACCCTCTCAGGACATGTGCTTTCTGGGTGTGAGACTGAATACAGCATCCCAGATGGCCTTTTTGACCCCGGACAAACAAAAGAATCTTTCTCTCTACTTCCACCAGTTGTCTCATCAGTCCAGGCTGACTGCAAGGACAGTCCTTCAAGCCTTGGGGTTCATGGCATCTTGTATTCTGGTACTTCCCAATGCCAAACTGCATTATGAGGAAGCTACAATGGTATCTCAAGAATGTATGGACACAGCACTGCCAAGATTTGGACACTGTCATTCAAATAATACCTTGCATTCAAAAGGAATTTTTGTGGTGGGCTCAGGAATGTCACCTAAACAAGGGACTCTCTGTGACCCGGCCAGAGGAGAGTCAGATTTTAACGACAGATGCCTCAGACAAAGCTTGGGGAGCTCATCTAAATGGAAAATGGATACAAGACACGTGGCCTGCCAGACTTCAACATCTACATATCAACTTGAAGGAGATGTTAGCAGTCCAATTTGCATTGATAGCTTTCAAGGATTTACTTCTTCCAGGGCAGGTGTTGATTCAAACACACAACTGTCATGTGGTACATCAACAAGCAAGGGGGAACGCATTCTTATCCTCTATGCAGACAAGCAATGATTTTGTGGGAGACTGCTCTCAGTTTACAGCTAAATCTTCAGGCAAGGTTTCTGCCAGGAGCACAGAACTCCTTAGCAGATGTGTTGAGCAGACAAATTATGGATCCCCACGAGTGGAAATTGGATCCTCATGTATTCCAGAGGTTGACAGTGTTATGGGGAACTCCAGACATAGATCTGTTCGCTTCTCCACTAAATTACCAGCTGCCAAAGTTTTGCACAAAAAGGTTTCATCCCTCAGCTTGGAAAGTGGATGCTCTCTCATTCAATTGGAGCAATCTTCATGTGTATGCCTTTCCACCTCTGCCTCTCCTCCCAGAGGTACTGCTGAAGGTCAAACAGGACAAGCCAAACATGATTTTAATAGCTCCAGATTGGCCTCGACAGCACTGGTACCCATTACTGAGAAGTCTGGTACAGGAGCCTCCATGGCCTTTGCCTTCGATTCCTCACCTGCTGTCTCAGGAGAACGGTCATTTACTCAATGTCAAACTTCATTCTCTACATCTGACAGCCTGGCATATTCTGGTTTAAACCCTGGAGGGTCTCTGCTTCCACAACAAGTTTTGAATGTTATTTTGGAGGCCAGAAGGCCTAGTACAAGGAAAGTTTACGCAGATAAATGGAGATTTTTATTTTGGAGTACAGCAAAGGACTTTGATGTTTCTAAACCTAATTTAAGTGTGGCGCTTCAGTACCTTACTGAGTTATTGGACAAAGGTTTGTCCTTCTCCTCTATAAAGGTTCATGCTGCAGCAATCTCTGCTCACTATGACTGTGACCCACCATTATTTTCTCAGCCTTTGTTTAAGCAATTCCTTAGAGGGGCAAAGAATATAAGACCCCCACGTAGAGCTCCTACTCCTGCTTGGGATCTCAATTTTGTGTTGGAGAAACTCACTCTACAACCTTTTGAGCCTGCAGCATCGGCAGAGTTGAAATATTTATCTTGGAAGACTGCTTTTTTGTTGGCCATTACCTCTGCGAGAAGGGTTTCTGAATTACAGGCCCTTATGGCAGTTGAGCCTTTCTTAATTTTCCACAAGGATAGGGTGTCCTTGCGTACTAACCCTTCTTTTATGCCTAAAGTGGTTTCTAGTGTGGCTTTAAACCAAACTATTCATTTGCCTACCTTTTATGCAAACCCCCAAAATAAAGGGGAAAAGATTTTGCACACTTTGGATATTCACAGACAGTTGCGATATTATTTGAGCAGAACTAAAGGGTTCAG
This sequence comes from Protopterus annectens, assembly GCF_019279795.1. NCBI lineage: Eukaryota > Metazoa > Chordata > Ceratodontiformes > Protopteridae > Protopterus > Protopterus annectens. Next base: position 1,859,804,631 of record NC_056728.1, on the reverse strand, counting down.
GCAGTCTCAGCAGTTGTTTGTTTCTTTTGCTTTGGGTTCTCAGGGCAAACCTGTTTCAAAACAAACTATTTCTAAGTGGATTGGTTTTTGTATTGCTTTCTGTTATTCCCATCATGGTAAGGAGATTCCAGCTGGGATTAGGCCTCATTCTACTAGGGCTACTGCCACTTCTACAGCTTTTTTAAGGGGGGTGGCTACTAAAGATATTTTGGAAGCAGCTACTTGGAGTTCAGTGCATACTTTCTCTAAGCATTACCACCTTCCACTTTACTCTAAATCTAGGGCTGGATTTGCAACTGCAATTTTACAAGGCATGTTGGCAGCTCCTAATACTTTATAGTTTTGCCATCCTCCCTTACCTCTGCTTTGGGATTCTACCCATATGTAAGGACTGCAGCAATGTGAGATGAAGAACGTAGTACAGTTTTGTACCTACCATAAATGTAGATGTTCGAAGATCCACATTGCTGCAGTCCAATTTACCCTCCCTCCTTCCCCTCTGTTGTTGAAGGTGGTGGTGTGGTTTGTGTTGTACATATTGTAAATATGGTTAGTGCACAGGTGGTTGGTTGGGTTTTGCTGGTTTTTGGCTTTGGCCTGTCTTGTTAGGGCCGTCTGACATCTGGGGCAAGAAAAGACTGAGGAAATGACGTCGGTCATGCGCTTTTGTACCCTGACGTCCTGATGTCAGTTTTAAGCGCCTTGACCGACGTCAGCCTAATACTTTGGTATTCGGGCCGACCAAGGACAGCGGACTACCCATATGTAAGGACTGCAGCAATGTGGATCTTCAAACATCTACATTTATGGTAGGTACAAAACTGTACTTTTTGCCTCTTCTCCATCCACCCCCCCCCCCCCCCCCGTTTGGCTTTCTGGTAATTACTCCTGTTTGCTGTAGTCCTCACCATTGCAGACAAGTACCCAGCTGGGTTTTTTGTTCTTTTTTTTTTTTTATTTTGTGCTTAATGTCATCCAGGAAGGGTGAATTCCAGTGTGGGAAACTAATTCCCCATAAAGACTTCCACAAGTGTGTCTCTTTTGCCTGGATGCTGCTCATGACCATACATCTTGTTTAATTTGCCAGTCATTTGTCCCTAAAACTTTGAAGTTGACGTTTTTCCCTTTCATTTTATCTTGAGAACCAGCGGCTTAAGCTTGTGAAAGATACTTTGGATGGAACTTCCTTGCCCGAGTGTCAGCCGGCTGGGAAGAAGGTGCAGAAGGTAAGACTTCTGCTGTCAAGCCTCTGCCAGGAATTTCTCCTGAGGTTATTATGAACCTGGAGGTTTGCCCGGTTGTTTTGTCATTCTTCTACTGCGTCTGGTTTGGAGGCTGGTGAGGATTTGGTGGGCATCACGTCCGACTAGGCTTTTCAGGTGTCCATTTTGGGCATTCAGGGGGAACCATGGTTGACTGTTTCAGAGAGGTCTAGAGGGGTTGTGCAGTCTCAGAGGTTCCTACTACAGTTGTGGAATGCTGTCCTGAGTCTGGGCCTTCTCGGGTTTCTTGGACGGATGTCCCCATAAACTTTTCAGTCATGTTTCTTTTGCTCCTAGGGATAAACAAAGTGAATGGCGGGCCTTTACTCTGGGGTTTAGTGCTTTACTGTCACTATGGCCAACTCGAGGGGTTTCTGTTCCTGCTCCTCCTTGGTCATCATCTTCCCCTAAAAGGCCCAGAGTATTTAATTCTTCTGAGGAAGAAGTGGAGTTTGATGATAAATCCCTTGCTTATTCTACCCAGATTCCTTTTTTAGACTACGGGTCTGAGGAGGATTGTGCCCAGGTTTCGGACATCCATAAGAGGTAGTATGTGTTGCTGCAGGTTTTAGGAGATTCTATCTGCAGTCATTCTTCTTGTCTTGGCTGCTGTATTGGATATTTTTTTTCCAGTGTCTCTAAAGCACTGGATTCTCTGCCCCCTACTCCCAAGAAGTCTGATGTGTTTAATAGGGGGCCTGAGGATTGTTCATTTTTGTTTTAAATGTCCTGCTGCTGACCCCAGTGTTTCGCCTCTGATAAGCTGTCTCAGTTGCTTCCTTCGTCCAAGTGACTGCCTTCTGACAAGGACAGTAGAATCCTGGATGGGCTGGGTAAGAAGGTTTATACTTTGGCTACCCTAGATTTAGGGCTATTGATTATCAGACCCATGTCCCTAGGTATGTCTTGGCTCTTCTCTCTTAGGCTTGTCATGATCTTCCAGACTCAGAGTAAATCTTCTGCTCTTTCCTTGCTTGGGACTTCTCAGGTAATTCGTCATTCTAGCAAATGTAGTTATGATGCAGCAGATGCCCCTTCTAGGGCTGCTGCTGCTTGTTCAGTTCTGAGGAGATGTATTCTTGGCTTCAACCTTTGCCTGATATTAAGGCCAAGTTGATTGATGCTTCTCTGGATAATAAACTTTGAAGTGGCCGCTGGCTTATACAAGTCCCTTCAGAGCAAGGAGAAGGCTTTACTGGAGCCTAAGCATGTCTTTCTCCTGTGCCTAAATTTCATTGAAACTACCCTTCTAAGCCAGCCTTTATTTGTAAGCATTCTCGCACTCCTCCTAAAGGTAAAAAGGGTAATAAACGGACTCCTCCTGTTAAGGCCACTCAGACTGCAGGGTTTCTTAAGCCTTCCTTTCCTAACAAACCATGTGCCGTCTGACTATCCACCTTTTCCCAGCCACGTTCCTTTCTCTCAATGTTTAGCTCTGAATTGCCCAGGATTCTTGGGTTCTGTCAGTCCATTTGACAGGGAACTTCATGGTCTGGATTTCCCGCCCTCTTTTTATGGATTTTACTCAGACTCCTCGGAAACCACTTCGCTTTTTCCCCAAAGATTCTTGAGACCTCTTATCTCCGGGTACTATTAAAGAGGTGCTTGTGTCCCAAAGGGGAAAGGGTTTTATTTAAGAATGTTTGTTTTTAGTGCTCAGAAAAGAAGGTACTTGGAGACCTATTCTAGACCTTTCCTATCTAAACACTTTTTTTTTTTTCTGAAGGTGCCTTCCTTTCAGATGTTGTTGTCCCTTAAGTCCCTTTTTCCTATATTGCTTCCTCAGGCCTTTCTGGTGTCTCTGGACCTCAAGGTTGCTTATCTCCATATTCCGATCCATCCTGTCTTCAGGAATTTTTTGCATTTCTGTGATTCCTGGCATTTTCAGTTTTGTGCTTTGCCCTTTGGCCTTTCTGTTGCCCCAAGGGTATTCACCAAATGGCTCACTGCTGTGATTGCCTCTTGCAGATTCAAGGGATCTTTGGGGCATCTTTTCCAGAGGTCCTTTTGCAAAGTCTTCATTTTGCATTTCTCTCTTTCAGAGCCTGGGGTTCACAGTAAACCTCAAAAAGTCTTCCCTGACTTCTCAAGATTGTTTCTTTCTGGGTTGCGGGATTCAAATGGTGCTAATGCTGGCATCCCTGCCTCCTCCAAAGGCATTAACTCTCATTTCTTTCTTCAGAACTCCTCGTCTTCTTCCCCTGGCTTGCATTAGAGCCAGAGTGTTTCTGAGCTCTGGGGTTCATGGCTTCCACCATTCCGATGCTCCATATGAGGAAGTTCCAGGGATTTCTGAAGTCTGTGTGGCTTCAGCATACACATCCTTTAGACTTTCCTGTTCCTATTCTCTTATGTCTCAAGAAAAAAACTTCTGTGGTAGATTCGGCAGTTCTCTGAATCTAGGGCTCCCTTTTCAACTTCCTCTTCCCTCTCAGGATCTGTTCACAGATGCTTCACATGTATTCTGAGGAGCAATGTTTGGCTCCCTGAGGGTTCAGGGAGTGTGGTTGCTTCGTCGGCAGAAGGAGCACATCAAAGTGATGAGGGGCTCTTATGTTGGCGTTTCAGGCCTTTAATCCTGTCTCTCGCTGGGGGCCTCTCAAGGTACATCAGCAAACGGAGGTATGAGATCTTGCGGTGTTTGCCAGCTGGCACTTATGGTATGAAGTCTGGCTATCCAATATCAAGTGACTCTTCGGGCATTTTTATATTCCTTCAGATCAGAATGTTGTGGCAGACAGTCTGAGCAGGTCCTTCACTCCCTCCCATGAATGCTTCTCAGGGATGTGTTGCTGGACATTGTTCACTAGTGGGGTACTTCTCAAGTAGATTTCTTTGGCACAAAACAAGAGGAAGTTGTCTGTTCAGAGGGGAGGCAGAGTCCCAGGTCCTCTGGTATGGAAGATGGGCACTCTCTCATTTTCTTGGAAGGGGATGTTTCTTTGTGCATTCCCTCCCCTATCTCTCATTCAGAGTCCCGTTCAAGAGTCAACAAGATGCTCCCAAAATTTTGTTGGTGACTCCCTTTTGGCCACGACAACACTGGCTCCCTCTACTTCTGCATCTAGCCAAGAGCATTCCTCACAAGTTGCTTCACAGGGTGGATCCCCTCTCACAAGTGGTCTCCTCTATCCCCACCTGTCCACACTTCAACTGACACTGTGAGGAACAGGGTTTGATCCCTCGTATACGCACTTTTTTTTTTCTGAGGGCATGCTGTAGGTCTTGCAGGAGGCCAGGAGACCTATTACTAGGAAATCCTACTGGTCTAAATTAAGTAGGTTTTCTATTTGGTGTCTTTTTCGTGACCTTCTGTGGATGTTACTTTGGTTCTGTCATTTGTGTGAGCTGCTCCATGGTGGTTTGGTCTATTCTTCTATTAAGGCCCACTTATCTGCTCCATCTGCTTGTCTGTCTTTAACAACCCTGTTAGTGTCTAGATTTGAGACTAAGCAATTTCTTAAAGGCATCCTCAGTACTAGACATCAAGGAAGCCTGTTCTTCCTCCCTGGGATCTTAATTTCGTTCTGGACAAATTGACTCTGGTTCCTTTTGAACCTGCTGTTTTCAGCTTCCTTGCAACATTGTTCTTGTAAGATGATTCTTTTATTAGCTCTTACTTCTGCCAGATGGGTGTCTGAGTTGAAAGCCCTTATGGTTTGTCCACCTTTTTTGATGTTTCATGAGGACAGGGTGTCCTTGCGTACTAATCCTCCTCTCATGCCCAAGGTGGTTAATGAGTTGTCAGTCTAGTAATCTGCCTACTTTTTTCCCCCCTCTGCTATCTGACAGTGAGAGGGTGCTGCATACCTTAGATGTGCATAGACACCTCAAATTTTTTTTGGATAAAACTAAAACTAAAGCCATCAGAAAATCTGTCCAGTTGTTCATAGTGTTTCACTGTTGCAGTCCTTACAAATGGGTTTTCGGGCTCCCGGTAGCCTGCAGTCTGCCAGAATATCAAAGTCCTTGGTATGACGTCCGCTGTCTCCCGGAATAAGCCTGACGCCAGGACATCAGGTATAAAGGCAGGCAGCCAACGTCTTTTCCTCAGTCTTTCTTGCCATGGAGCCCGAAGCAAAAGCAATTCGCACAAGTGCCGGTCTGCCGATTTTTACATTCTTTTTGTATTCCGACCTCTTCTAAAGTTGAAGACCTCCTCAGATAAGTACCCCGTTGGGGACCCTTTTTTTCTTGCTTTAACGAATGTCAAGAGAAAATTTAATTGTCTTACCAGTGGAAAAGAGATTCTGCATCATGATTTTCATTCTTACTGAATTACTTGTCTGGTCCTTGAGCATGACGTCCCAAATTGTGATCTCTGTGCTTCTTTCAACCCGCGTACCATATGCCATAGAGCTAGGATTTTGCATAAGCACTTTGGAGTTTGGCTTGAGTTTGTTGGTATGGCGTCTTCTGGTCTCTCAACTTCAGATGTGCCTAAGAAGCGCAAGGATAAGGACTGCGATAGGCCTAGGGTTAAAGTAACCCACATCCCTATTAAGTTGGTTGTCGGTCCAGCGGCAGCGAATGCGGCACTTCCCTCGCCCCCGCAGTCCACAGATGTTCAGCAGCAGGTGTCTTAGGAGGCCTTTCCTGAGTCCTCCATTTCTCATGCTTCTTCCCTGCCTTCGGGACCCTCTGCCAGTCGTTGCCTCTGGATCCGGAGCCGCTAGGCAGGTGCTGGCTTCTGAGGCCTCTTTTCTCTGCCCAGAGACAAGATCCAGGCAGACTACCTCAGCCCACATTTCTCCGGTGGCTAGGCCTCCCGAGCCCCTCCGGCTTTCTAGTAAGCCTCTCTGTAGAAAGTTTAGTACTAAGCAGGCATCTGCCTCCCCTCAATTACCTCAGGCTCAGATGGTTAAGATGACTAGTGATCTCTTGACTCTCTCTTATCAAGGGCTCTCATCCTCCCCCTCCTAAGAGGGCTAGGGAATCGTCCCCAGATGTCTTGTCTGACTCGGATGTTTCTAGCAACTCTGCTGATGGACATTCTCAGCTTTTTTCTGGTTTTGAGGACTGATGCTGAAGACTCCATCCCTTCTGCCCCCCCCACCACCCAGAAGATTTCTCTTTTGGGGATACTCTGAATACCCTCCGGGAGCATTTTAGATGGGATAGTCAAGATTTCCCTCAGTCTAAGAAGTGAATTGGGGACTTCTTGGATTTGCCTCAGCATAAGCCTTTGGCTATTCCTCCGGTTTTGGAAGTTGTTGATGTGTTCCTGGAGAATTCTTTGATACCTAATTCTGTTCCTCCTGCTCCCAGAAAGCCCGACAGTATTAGAGTTCCTGATTCTCATCGGTTTCTTTTCAAGAATCCTACTGCTGATCCAGAGATTATTTCTTAAGGCCCTAAAGGTGTTAAAGCCACGGTTGCTAAAAAATCCTGTTTCTTCTGAAAGGGAAGCTAGGGCCTTAGGTAGGTGGGGTAAAAAGGTTTTTACTTCCACCCTGGCTATTAGGTCTGTTACTTAAGCATATGAGAGAGACAATTATCAGCAGCATACTTTGGAGGCTGTCAAGGCAAAAATTGCTGCTGTTCCTTCCCTGATGGAGAATAGGGACATGCATGACTTGCTGAATTCTGCCACTGTGGTTACTAAACATTCACTACATTGTGATTTTGACACTTTTTGGAGGCTTCTTGCAGAGCAGCAGCCACTGGTTCTGTTATCAGAAGACATGCTTGGCTCCGGGAACAGCCCCTTTCTGAACCTGTAAAGTATAAATTACTGGACGTGCCCTTTGCAGAAGGACAATCCTTTTTGACGCAAAGCAGAAGAGGTGTTGAAGAAACTGGAGGATAAAGCTAAATCTGTGCAAACTGTTAAGGATTTTCTGCAAGTTCAGCCTCCTCTTTTTAGCAGGCATTACCCTTTTAAGAGTTGGACATTTCCTGACCCAAGTAAACAGGGTCGTACTAGATCCAGGGGACGGACAGGCTTTCACCCCTCAAAAAGCTAAACAATTGGCAGGCTGCATCTTCTAAACCTGGGAGTTCAAAGCAGACTTCCCAAAGCAAATATTCTCAGTGACTCCGGCCTCCTCCTGCTTACTTTTGCGGGCCCAGGGTTTCCTTTTGGGGGGAAGGTTAGCCATTTTTGCATATGTCTGGCACATTATCACAGACGTCAAATGGGTGTTAAAAATAGTATCCCAAGGCTGCAAATTCTCCTTTTACACCTTCCTTGTCCTCCAAGGATACCCAGATATTCCACCACTTCAAAGGGCAGAAGCAGAAAAACAAGTTTCTTCTTTGCTAAACCTGGGAGCAATAGAGCCAGATGTTCTTCGTGTTTCATCATTACATTTGGGTTATCTGCTTGCAGGTAGCCCTCATTCGGCCTGATTAACAAAGTCTTGGGTCCTGCGTCAGTTGCTGTCCCTTCTTCCATGCCATCAGGTAGTCAGGGGTATAAAACATGTAGCCGACGCGATTACTTCAGTCTTTCTTGCTGTGCGGTGCCCGAAGCAGTTCGCAAGTGCCGGGCGGCCAACTCCTGAAATTTTCGTTTGAGTTTCAGAACCGAAGTCTTCAACTAAGATCTTCATTCGTACTGTATTCCTTGCCTAGGCCCGGACCACGACGTACCTTGCTGCCGGTTTTGTGCTTTATTTAATCAGCGCAGTATCCATCATCGATATATTTTCTCCTCTAAATATTTTGTTTTTCAGTTTAATTATCCAGTAATGTAGTCAGCCGTCCGACTACCAGGATTCTGAAAGACACAAAGATGAAGACAGGCCGCCGTGGTCCAAAACTGCCGACTATGCTTCTAAGCCAGTCGCCAGTTTGCCAGTAGTCAGTGAGGTGCTTTTGTAGCCCCCCCCGATACCCACTACTTCTGATTTGCAGGCCTCTACTGTGACCCATTTGGAGTCAGGTATGCCACGAGATGCTTCAGTTATGGAACCCGTGGATGTCTCTACCTTGGATAGGTCCAAAGCTGCTGTGCACGCACAGACCTCTGAGGGGTGTATTCAGGCCTACGGACTTTCATATTAAACTGCCGTCTCCTTCACTTAAGCCTAAATCTAGAACCATGCCTAAAAAAACAGACTCCCAGGCCACATGCTCAGACCTCTATGCCTAAAAAACAAATAAGAATGGCTGAAGATCTAATAACTCTAATCAGGGGTAGCCACCCCCCCCCCCCTTCTGAGAGGCCTAGGACTGAAATTGTTTATGAATCTTCTGACCAGGATTCTGTTTTTTCTGATTATCTGGATATGCCCTTGTCTACTTATGAGGATTCTGATGCAGAGGACTCTATTCCCACTGCTTCCCCTTCAGAGGATTTTTCTTTTGGTGAAACCTTACGTATTCTAAGGGAGCATTTCCACTGGGAAAGCCAGGATTTTTCTGATCTTAAAGATGCTCAGGGATTTCTTACTCCTGCCTCAGCATAGGCCTTTAGCTATTCCTCCTGTACTAGACATTGTTGCTGATGATGCTTTTTTTGGAATCTAGTTTGGCCCCTGATTCCTTGCCTCCTGCTCCCAGAAAACCAACTGATACTACAGGGTCCTCGAGTCGCACAAGTTCCTTTTTAAAAATCCTATTGCAGATCCAGAGACTATATTTCTCAGGGGCCCAAGGGCATTAAGGCTTCTACTGCTAAAAATCCTACCCCTTCTGATAGAGACTCCAGGGTGCTGGATAGATGGGGTAAAAAGGTTTACACTTCTGCCACCTTGGCCATTAGGGCTTTAAACTGCCAGTTTCGTATGTTAAAGTATCAACAACATGTTATTGGATTGTTTAAACAAAGTGTTTGTTCCGGATTGTGTGGAAAATAAAGAATTACAGGATTTAATGCATTCTTCTGAATAGGTTGGAAAACATACTTTGCAATGTGGTTTTGATTAATTAGAGACCTCTTGCAGGAATCCAGGAAAAGCTCTGAGCCCTTTCTTTGCAATGGTGATGGACAGGTTGACAGATGAGATCAGACAGGAGTCTCCGTGGACTATGATGTTTGCAGATGACATTGTGATCTGTAGTGAGAGTAAGGAACAGGTGGAGGAGACCCTGGAGAGGTGGAGATATGCTCTAGAGAGAAGAGGAATGAAGGTCAGCAGGACTAAGACAAAATATATGTGTGTGAATGAGAGGGAGGATAGAGGAATGGTGAGGATGCAGGGAGTAGAGGTGGCGAAGGTGAATGAGTTAAGTACTTGGGATCAACAGTTCAGAGTAATGGTGAGTGTGGAAGAGAGGTGAAGAGAGTACAGACAGGATGGAGTGGGTGGAGAAGTGTCAGGAGTGATTTGTGACAGACTAGTACCAGTAAGAGTGAAAGGGAAGGTCTACAAGTGGGTAGTGAGACCAGCTATGTTATACAGGTTGGAGACGTGGCATTGACAAAAGGGCAGGAGTCTGAGCTTGACGTGGCAGAGTTGAAGATGTTAAGATTTGCACTGGGAGTGACGAGGATTGACAGGATTAGGAATAAGTAGAGAGGGTCAGCCCAGGTTGGAAGGTTTGGAGACAAAGCCAGAGAGGCAAGATTAGGTTGGTTTGGACATGTGCTGAGGAGGGATGCAGAGTATATTGGGAAAAAGATTCTAAGGATGAAGCTGCCAGGTAACCGGAAAAGAGGAAGGCCTAAGATGAGGTTTATGGATGTGGTGAGAGAGGACATGCAGGTGTTTGGTGTGACAGAGCAATATGCAGAGGACAGGAGGAAATGGAAACAGTTGATCTGCTGTGGCGACCCCTAACTGGAGCAACCGAAAGAATTTGAAGGAGACCTCTTGCAGGGCTGCTGTCACTGGGTCTGTGCTCAGAAGGCATGCTTGGCTTAAGTAGCAGTCTTTACCTGATCATGTTAAAGCTAAGTTGTTGGATGCTCCCTTAAATCAAGACCGCCTGTTTGGCAACAAGGCTGAGGAAGTTCTTAAAACCCTTCCTTAAAGCATGGCCATTAAAGCATTGATTTCTCTTTTAATATTTTATCATATATATTTCAATAGTCCATCTTTTATTATTTTTTACTATTGTATTCATTACCATTTTTAAGTGCAAGTTGTTCTTTTAGTCTGTTTTTTATTCAATTTTTTAAAGATCTATATATTCTGCAGATGTATTTTATCACATGGCTTTTAGCTATGATGCACATTTTATCTGATTTTTGACTGGATGTTTTAGTGTTTAAAAATGTAACTGTTATTCTAACTTTGAAGCGGATGTTATTCCGAGAAAGCACTTACCTTACTGCAATAAGTGACATACTGACTTTCACTGCTGTGTGGAACCATATTATTTTTCTTTTTCTTGAAGTTCTTAAAAAGATGGAAGATGAACCTAAATCTATGCAAGCTTTTAAAGATTTCTAACAAGTTCAGCCTCCTAGATTTAGTAGGCACTGGCCCTCTAAAAATTGGTCCTTTCCAGCCCCTTCCAGGTCTTCTCAAGCCAAGCTCAGACACAGCAGAAACTCCAAGTTTCAGTCCTGGGGGACATGGGACTAAGCAGTGGGGGGCCTCCACTTCCAAATCTGGGAGTACTCCCCCCTATGGTAAACTGTCTCAGTGACTTCCTTTTAAAATTTCCAAGCACTTGTCAACTGACTTCCCCTTTGGGGGGAGGGGGAGATTGCTGTTCATGCAAAAAACTGGGAGCTCATTACCCAGGGCAAATGGGTTTTAAATAGTGTCCCAGGGACAGATTTCACTTCCACACGTTGCCAACACCAAACGGGTGGCCGGACCTACCCTCAAATCAGTGGGCAGAGGCGGAAAAACAAGTACTTTTTCTCTCTTAAGCATGGGGGCTATTCTCCAGTTATTGCATTTTGTAGGCAAAGAAATATTCAAATATACCCATACCTGGACGATTGTCTAATTCAGGCAGAAAGCTGGGACATACTTTTGAATCATCTGGCCTTTGTACAAAGGGTTCTAATTTGTCTAGGGTACACCATAAACGAACAGAAATCTCACCTGGTACCCTGTCAAATTATATTCCTGGGAGCAAGCCTGAATGCAGCTTCCCAGATGGCTTACCTCATGCCAGAGAAACAAATTCATTTAACCTTCAAACAAGTGGCCACAAAAACCCTGCTATATGCAAAACAAATACTGCAAGCCTTGAGGTTCATTGCCTCCTGCATTCTTCTAATTCCATATGCAAGACTGCATATGAGGAAACCTACCTTGCCTATGCCTAGAGTGCCTTTGGTGGGCAGAGGCCTGCTACCAAAACAAGGGGCTACCTTTCACACCACCCCCTGCAGTCCATACCCTAACAGATGCATCAGATTGTGCATGGGGGGCTCACCTGGCAGGGAAGTGCGTTCAGGGTAAATGGAACCCAAGTCAAATGCACCTGCATATCTATCAAAGAAATGTTAGCTGTACAGAATGCTCTGACAGCCTTCAAGGACCGCATTCTTCCAGAACTACTAATTGTAAAGATGAACACCACTGTTTATGTGGTACAAAACAAGCAGGGGGGGTACACATTCTTACCCCTTTGCAGACTAGCCATGGCATTGTGGAACACAGCCTTGAGCTACCAAGTGCACCTACAAGCTCAATTCCTGCCAGGAAAATTAAATACACTGGCAGACGGACTAAGCAGAAACCTCATGGACCCACACAAGTGGAAACTAGAACCAAGGATTTTAAACATGTTGACAAGCAAATGGAGGAACCCAGATATAGACCTATTTGCCTCTCCCCAGAACTACAAATTGGACAAATTTTGCACAAGGACTCCCCAGAAACAAGCCTGGAAAGTAGATGCTCTGTCCTTCAGCTGGAAAAATCTATCAGTCTGTGCCTCCCCCCTCACCCTCTGCCTCTGCTCTCCAACGTACTACTAAAAATCAAACGGGACAAACCAAGGATTATTTTGATTGCTCCAGACTGGCCACGCCAACACTGGTACCCCCTTTTGTGCAGTGTATCACTGTTTTCCCCATGGCACCTGCCTCAGACTCCCTTTCCTGTTGTCCCAGCAGGAGAACCAGGTTCTGCACCCTCAGCTTCTAACACTGAACCTTGCAAACCTGGCTAATTACCTAGTCTCTATTTTACCATCCCTCAGTAAACCTGTGATGGATATCATTTTAGAGGCAAGAAGGCCTACTACTAGAAAATATTATGCTGAAAAGATTCTGTGCCTGGAACCAATCTCGAGGGATGAGCACAGCAGCGCCCAATTTACCTCAGATTTTACAATACTTAACTGAGCTGCTTCACAAGGGCCTGTCTTTTTTCTCCATTAAAATCCACGCCTCAGTTGTTTCACCTCATTATAACACAGAACCTCCCCTCTTTTCTCTCCTCCACTGCTCAGGCATTTCCTCAGAGGGGCCAAAAATTTAAGACCACCCAGGAGAGCTCTAACCCCAGCCTGGGACCCTTAACTTTGTTTTGGAGAAACTCCCTCTACCTCCTTTCGAGCCAGCTGCTACTGCAGACTTAATTCTTTCTTGGGAAACCGCTTTCCTTTTAGCAATCACTTCAGCTAGAAGGGTATCTGAATTACAGGCCCTTATGGCAGTGGAGCCTTTCATCATCTTTCATGCGGACAGGGTGTCCCTCAGAACCAATCCATCCTTCATGCCCAAGGTGGTATCCAGTGTGGCTCTTAATCAGTCCATTCATTTGCCAACCTTCTATCCCAATCCACAGAATAAAGGGGAACGGATACTGCATTCCATAGATGTGCACAGACAACCTAGATTCTACTTGGACAGGACTAAACCTCAAAGGAAATCTGAACAACTGCGGGTGGCATTTGCTACAGGGGCAGAGGGGAAGGTTATGTCAAAGCAAACCATTTCTAAATGGATAGGCCAATTGCATTCATTTCTGCTGTAAGCACCATGGAAAACCTATCCCACAGGGGGATTAGACCCCATTCAACCAGGGCTGCATCTACCGCTACAGCCCTTCTCAGAGGCGTCCCTACCAGGGACATCCTAGAAGCTGCTATCTGGAGTTCTGTACATACTTTCACCAAGCATTATCATTTGACAATTTTCTCTAAATCCAGAGCTGGCTTTGCCACTGCAGTCTTTCAGGGCCTTATAGCTAGCCCTAATGCTATCTAAATTCCTCCTCCCAACCAAAACTTTGGGAATCTACCCTAATGTAATGACTGCAACAGTGAAACACGAAGAACCTAGTACAGTTGTGTACACTTACCATAAATGTAGATGTTAGTGTATTCACTGTTGCAGTCCTTGTTACCCTCCCTCCAGCCCCCTAACCTCTTGGCTATACCTCTACTTTCCTTTACTATGCTTAAAAACTTTTTTGGTGTATTTGCTTTTTTGTTGGCGGTATATCATTGTACTTTTATATTTAATTGCTTCCCATTATGTCATCTGGGGCAAGAAACACTGATGTAATGGCGTCTGCTGCATGTTTTTTTATACCCCTGATGACCTGATGTCATGGAAGAAGGGACGGGAACTGATGCAGGACACAAGACTTTGTTAATCAGGCCGACTGAGGGCTACCTGGAAGCAGATAACCCAAATGTAATGACTGCAACAGTGAATACACTCTAACATCTACGTTTATGGTTAAGTGTACACAACTGTACTTTTTCCCCTATGGAAGGGCAGTTAGCTCGAGCTTCTTCATAGACTGGATCTACTGTCTCAAGCCAGAGGGGAGTTTCATATACCCCAGTATAAAGCTTGGCAGCTGACTGCCGCCATGATTCAGTTTTCATCACTTTTGGGCACCTAACATCTGAGGACTTGCAGCAGAAGCTAGAGATGAGAGCTTGCCATTAGGAAGTCTTGTGTTAGAAAGTGGAAATGATTTGCTAGTTAGCTCCACACAAACAAACCAGGTCCCATTCATTGCTTCTATAACTCTGGTCTCAATATTTGTGAGGACTGCTAGCCTCTGGCCTGCCTTCCTTCTCTCAAGGCTTATTTTGTCAGCTATTTCAGCTTTTGTCCCCAGGTGCTTCACAAACTTGGGTAAAGTAGTTCCTGATACTGACTTGTATTTATCATGAAAGGCCACCCGCAAACAAAGTAGCGCACCTTTAGTATCTTGGCTTTTGTGCTGGAAAAGTTGACCATCCCCTTTTGAACCGGCTCATTGGGTTAATTTGCAGTGAATTATTTGGAGGTCTGCCTTACTCGTTGCTCTGACCTCTGCAAGAAGAGTGTTGGAGTTGCAGGCTGTTTTGGTGGTGGGCCCGGTTTGGTATTTTATAGACAAGGGTGTAACGTAACCCCCTTATTCTTGTCAATAGTGATATCAGAGTTTACATTGAATCAAACCATCAGTCTCCCAGTCTTATTTTCCAGAGCCAAAAATTCTGGGGGCACATTTTATATAATCCTGAAGGTGTGTGGAGAACTCTGGTACTAGATCCAAGTTCTTTCGGATAGGTGAACTGTTTTTGCCCTGTAAAGGATGATGCGTCAAAACAGACTTTATAGATGGTTGTCCCTTGTTTGTCATTTCCCATAATGAAATGTTCCCAGACAAGGTCAAGGAGCATTCTACTAGAACATTGTCCTCTCTAATGGCATAGTGAATATGGGTGGAAACTAGAGGCATTAGAGAGAGCAGCTCCTTGATACTTTGTACACACCTTTACTTATCACTACAAGTTTGGGTTCCTTTCCAATATCTAGAAATGGCTCATAGTGGGTGAACCCCATCTGCTTTTCCATAGTGAGAATCATTAACGGTCCCTCCTTTAAGTTTACTTTGAATCAAGCTATCAACCAGTTGATCAGCTCCCATCTTTAAAACCAATGAGAGAGGATTCAGTTTACTTCTGATGTGCATAGGCAGCTCAGATTCTCTTGACAGACCCAGTGAGCAGATAGACTGTTCCTTCTTTGTTCCATTGTAATAATACGTCAAGACTATTTCATTGCGATTTGTCGTTGGCTGTTTTTTTTTGCGTATCTTCAACTATTACTTTTTTGTTTTTCCCACCATAGAAAATCTAATCAGAATCAAAGCACATTCTACTAAAGCCTTGGCTTCCACAATGGGATAGTGGACAGGGATGGACTCCAGAAGCATTCTAACAGCGATAACATGGTCCTCTTGTACATGCTTTTTAAAAGCATTAGAAAACTGAATTCCTTTTCTACTTCTGAACTGGCTTTGCTATGCTAGCCCCTTTCCTACTCCCAGGTTGGATGTCAACCCATACAGCCAAAAATCTACTGCAGCAATGCAGAGTTGCAAATAGTCACCCTGACAGAACATTTTTCAGTAGCCGCAGACGCCCACTATCCCCTACTTTTGTTACGTAGTTGTTGGGATGTAAAGTTTTTATTTACTGCTTACATCTGCATTCAGGTTCAGGATGATTCACTCCCTCCCCTTTTCTGTGGGCATAAGTCCTGAAGTTTGGTTCAAGATTCACTCCCTCCCCTTTTCTGTGGGCATAAAAGTCCTGAAATTTTCTACTGTCCTCTACTGATTATCCTGTAAGAGCTTTGTGAGATGGGTACATTTTTAGACAACTGGCAACTTGTACACTGGCACCGTAATTGTAGAGTTAACGTTCTCTAGCAGGCTGTTAATGTACAGGTAATGCCGACTGGAAAAAGGAGTCTGGTGCTTCACAGCATATTAAAGGAAAACACGGTTTTAGAACTAAAAATGTGTTTTTAAAAAAAAAAACAAAACAAAAACTTTGGTTTTGAGATGTTAACTCGGAAAACTCTGCTGCTTGCAGAATTGTAATGCATTTTCTCCAAAATGACTGTCAAGGGGGCTTGACGTATCAATGTGACCTTATTTTTCTTAAATACTTTTTCCCCATAATCCATTTCAAGTGTTTTATACAAGTCGTGCTAGGCATAAGGAAGTGGTGGTGTATGTCAATATTGGAATAAGAGTTAGTCAGTCGCTCATCTTGTATACTGTCTAACAGGACTGCTGCTTGTTTTATAGTATACTAAGAAATTATAAAGCTGCAACCAAAACAGTTTCATCTTTCTGTAGTCAGATGAATTGACAGCCCCTCCCCCTACACTTTGGTGAATATGCTGATACTTTACAAGAATTACCAGAAAATATTTTTTTGTCTGTTCTCTAAATGTCAAGACATCTTTGATACTACATTCAAGTAATCTTAACATGTAAAGTAGTTGTATTGTCTTTAGGCTTTTCCCGGTTAGGGGTCACCACAGCAGAACTCCTGTCCACTAATGATTGGCAGTAGATTTTCACGAATGCCAAGGTGCCAGCTCGATGTTCAACTTTCAACGAAGGCATGCCCATTTACGCATGCCTTTCGAACGCCCACCCAGCCGTGGGGAGGACATGCAGACTCCACACAGAAGGCACTCCAGCCAAGAATCAAACGGGAGAACCTCTTGCTGTGAGGCAACAACGCTACCGCTGCACCAGTTTAAAGATTTCAATACTGTGATACTGCCAGGGTTGTCCTTTGGTTATTTGATGTCCTAGGCAAAAGAGCTCCCAAGCGTACACACAAACACACTCACTAACACAGAGACAGACGCGGAGAGCGACAGAGAGACCACCTGGTGCCCCCATGCTGGTTTACCTGCACCATCTAGATTACTGATGAAGTACCCCTGCTAGAATGGCGCCCTAAATGGACACCTTGTCGGCCTATGCTTTAAAGCCAGCTATGGATACTGCTTATGTAATTTTGTCAAGTGGAGACTACCTTTGAACCATTGACAGATCTAATTGCTCTGTTTTGCTATTAAAGGCATGGCTACATTGGAAGCAGCTGTGAATCGGTGCAAGTTCTCTTCTCTGTAATAAAGACAATAGTTTTAACACCTTTTTGTCTTCTTTACAGCAGCCATTTCTTGTCATATAGTTGAAGTCCATGGCTCTGACACCAGTTATTTGTCTGTGTTCACCCTTTCTGGCGAACATTTGTGTAGGTGGAGGATTCACTGACTATTTGCAA
This sequence comes from Protopterus annectens, assembly GCF_019279795.1. Lineage (NCBI taxonomy): Eukaryota > Metazoa > Chordata > Ceratodontiformes > Protopteridae > Protopterus > Protopterus annectens. The sequence continues at coordinate 1,859,787,469 of NC_056728.1, read as the reverse complement.
TCATCTGCATATTTGGTTGGCTAGAGACCATTGACACTGGCTTTGACTTCAGAGAAGGTAAATGCCAAGGATCGGTCCTAGGACTGATCCCTGAGGGATTCTGCTTGTGACTGAACTCATTGTAGAGGTGGACTCCCCAGTTCTTACTTTGTGTCCTGTTTGTGAGCCAGCTGGCTGTCAACTAGGTGACACAAGGGTCTGTACCTAATCTCTTGAGTTTTGTCAATGCCCAAGTTAGGCATTTCAAATGTTTTGGCTGGGTCAAGGTAGGCATTGTAAACCATTTTGCCTCCATCCATTACTTTGGTGACCACCTCAGCTGTCTAACAGGTTTTGTAGGTATGACCTGCCCTTGAGCAAATCAAATTGGGTGTCCAGAGGCTTCCTAATTCATTATTGATCATTTCGGTGATTCTTTCCACAGCTTTCCATGTGAGACTTGTGGGCCTGTAGATGGCCCACTTTGTGCAGAGGGGATGTCAGTTGATGTTCTCCATTCATGAGGCGCAAAACTTGTTTAGAGGCTACAGTTAAATAGCAATTCCAGAGGGCCTGATGGGTCATGTTTATGCTGTTTAAAAGGCATCCTGGGGTATTGTCTGGGTCCATCAATGCAGTGCTGTTGGATTTGGAGAGACCATTAAGGACCTGTTGCTAATAAGCCTCAAATTTGAGTAAGGACCCAAAATGAGGTAAATATCAGGACATTTTTGTATATTTTGGATGTAAAATATCTCCCAACAGCATTAACACATGCTACAGCAAGATTGAAACGGGAGGAGTAGCTGTTTTACATCAAAACTATATAAAATAATTTACCCCCCCCCTTTTTTTTTTTTTTTTTTTTTTTTTTTTTGACAGCCCGTTTTTAAGTGCAGGAATACTCTCCAGGGTGTGTTTAGTGTGTAACACCCTTGTGGGGTGTGGAGGATCTCCACTGCCTGCGGCATTGAGTCTCAGAACACCTCTGGGTGGGTGTTGTGTACACAGTAACACACCCTGTTGGGCATTATTGCTCATGTATTTTTAGCAGGATTTAACCTCTATAGCCTAAAGGCTACTGCAGCAGTAAGGACTTTGAACATCTATTGTTATGCTAAGCGCAGCTGTAAAACTGTGCCTGCTTTTTTTTTCCTTCCAAAAGCAAACACACACACTGTTAGTCTACTTTTATCAACCTGTACAATGATGTGTTCATAAACAAATAGGTTTTGCTTGAAAGGGCAAAACTGGATTTTGTGTGGGAGGTGGTTTTGTCTCCCCCCATTCATTGGACAGAATAAATGTTACTTTTACGGATTTGTGGTAAATGCACTCCACTTAGTAAGGCAGGTTACAGTAGAAGTATGTTTCTGAAGTAAATGTTAATTGCATTTCATTCCTATCTAATCCATGTTTTTCAACAGTTTGACATTGATAAATTTGCTATAGTTTAAGTTCATAGTTTGTGTACTTTTGCAAAGGAAGAGTCTTAATTTTGTGTGATTCACAAATTTTTCCTTCTGGACATGTTAGTGACTGACACTCTCCTACATGGTGGCTTTACTATGTCTTGCGATTTAATCAAATTAATTTCAAGGTTTGAGAAATTTTTTTCTTTTTCTGCTCTTGTTGAGGCTCTGGCCACTTGTAAATCTCTGGACTGCCCTCTGACCTTTGTCATGTAAGATTGCACGAAGGCTGTCAGTACAGTATATGAAAGGAGTCTTGGCAACTTTTTTTTGGGGGGGGGGGTTCTTCCATTGAGGTCAGAGTTGTTTTAACTTCTTATGTTGGAGTTCTAAATCTTTACAAGGGTGATCCTGGAGTTCAATGGGAAGTTCAAATGATGGCAGTATTGAAGCTGTGTGGCCTTCCCCATAACATAATGAAGGACTTCTGGGGAAAGGCATGAATAGTGAGGGTGCCGCTAGGTGGTAATGAAATATATTAAACTGGTGTCTGCAATCCTTTCATTTTTATTCACACTTGCTTCTAGTTTAACAAAAACAGTGCACTGTTACGTTTTGAATAGCATTAGTATGGGTAAAGTGCCCACTATCTGGGCGAGGATGTATAACAGTCTGCGTATGACATTAGGAATGAGCACTATAATGTTCACGGAAGTGGTCTTGCACATTGCATATGTACATGTGCAGTTCTTGGCAAATGGTGTGAAATTTGGGGAATTTTTTTTCCTGTGAAGAAAATGTAGCATGAAATTGAATGACAAGCCTGTAGTGCAGTTTGAGGGAGCAAGGCTTTATTTCCGAAACTGGGAGTGTGAGAGAGGGTGGAATGGTAATGTCAGGAGTGAGGTTATGATGTGCACATGGAAGTCCTGTATGAAGTATGCAGTGGTATGATAGTTATGGTATGTCAGAACCTAGTCTAGGACATGCAGCAGTGTTCAGGACAACTGAGAGGAATGAAGCGTGCATCTAACAAGTATACCTTGGCTTATACTTGTGAAAACAATATATGCAAGCAACTATTTTCCCAGGAACAAACTATTTTGAGGCGATCAGCAGTACAAAGCTCATGTGTAACCTGTTTTATCATTGCACAGACTTCATGGAAACCCCTTGAAAAGTAATGTCCTGTTTAAACATCAAGTCATGCAGTGCACTGCTGATTTAATTTCAAGACTGTCTATGCATTTATATTTTTAGCCTGGCATATTTGAAGGCATGTGCCTTTGGCAGAAGTCTACCATATTCCAATATTTCCAGCTGTGCTCCAGCACGATTTACGTAATATGGTGGCATGCTGGGGGGGGGTTACATGAGTTACAGCATGTCATCCGAGACGGTCTGCTTCCTCTTAAAGTAATTTCATCAGAGAAATAATAATGCTGTTGCAATACGTATAAAAACTAAAACTAGAAGTGTGACTGATCACCAAAGGTCATATTGGGGATGAGCAGTCTTACTAGGGTAAAATGTATTTCTGCTAAGGCTGTACTTTGAAGCCATTCTTGCTGCTTCCATTTTTAAACAATATTTAGTCAAAGCTTCAAGTGCATCAGGTAGTATCAGAATCCAAATCCAACTTTGCAACTAAGACACCTGTATTAGTGTAACTAAGACACCTGTATTAGTGTATTTCTTTGGCTGGAAATTTCAGAG
>NC_056728.1:1859591862-1859769362 GCF_019279795.1 Protopterus annectens | reverse complement strand
TGTGTGTGATCAGTCTGGTGTGTGTGTGTGATCAATCTAGTGTGTGTGTGTGTGTGTGTGTGTGTGTGTGTGATCAGTCTAGTGTGTGTGTGTGATCAGTCTAGTGTGTGTGTGTGATCAGTCTAGTGTGTGTGTGTGATCAGTCTAGTGTGTGTGTGTGTGATCAGTCTAGTGTGTGTGTGTGTGATCAGTCTAGTGTGTGTGTGTGTGATCAGTCTAGTGTGTGTGTGTGTGTGTGATCAGTCTAGTGTGTGTGTGTGTGTGTGTGATCAGTCTAGTGTGTGTGTGTGTGTGTGATCAGTCTAGTGTGTGTGTGTGTGATCAGTCTAGTGTGTGTGTGTGTGTGTGATCAGTCTAGTGTGTGTGTGTGTGTGATCAGTCTAGTGTCTGTCTGTGTGTGATGTCCGTGTAGTGTGTGTGTGTGTAGTGTGTGTGTGATCAATCTAGTGTGTGTGTGTGTGTGTGATCCGTCTAGTGTGTGTGTGTGTGTGTGTGTGATCAATCTAGTGTGTGTGTGTGTGTGTGATCAATCTAGTGTGTGTGTGTGTGTGTGTGTGTGTGTGTGTGTGTGTGTGTGTGTGATCAATCTAGTGTGTGTGTGATCAATCTAGTGTGTGTGATCAATCTAGTGTGTGTGATCAATCTAGTGTGTGTGTGATCAATCTAGTGTGTGTGTGATCAATCTAGTGTGTGTGTGATCAATCTAGTGTGTGTGTGTGTGTGTGATCAATCTAGTGTGTGTGTGTGTGATCAATCTAGTGTGTGTGTGTGTGTGTGTGTGTGTGTGTGTGATCAATCTGGTGTGTGTGTGTGTGTGTGTAACCGGTCCAGTGTGTGTGTGTGTGTGTGTGTGTGTGATCAGTCTAGTGTGTGTGTGTGTGTGATCAGTCTAGTGTGTGTGTGTGTGTGTGTGTGTGATCAGTCTAGTGTGTGTGTGTGTGATCAGTCTAGTGTGTGTGTGTGTGTGTGTGTGTGTGTGTGATCAGTCTAGTGTGTGTGTGTGATCAGTCTAGTGTGTGTGTGTGTGTGTGTGTGATCAGTCTAGTGTGTGTGTGTGTGTGTGTGATCAGTCTAGTGTGTGTGTGTGTGTGTGTGTGTGTGTGTGATCAGTCTAGTGTGTGTGTGTGTGTGATCAGTGTGTCAGTGTGTGTGTGTGTGTGTGATCAGTCTAGTGTGTGTGTGTGTGTGTGTGTGATCAGTCTAGTGTGTGTGTGTGTGTGATCAGTCTAGTGTGTGTGTGTGTGTGATCAGTCTAGTGTGTGTGTGTGTGTGTGTGTGTGTGTGATCAGTTCAGGCATGTGTGTGTGTGTGATCAGTCTAGTGTGTGTGTGTGTGTGTGTGATCAGTCTAGTGTGTGTGTGTGTGTGATCAGTCTAGTGTGTGTGTGTGTGTGTGTGTGTGTGATCAATCTAGTGTGTGTGTGATCAATCTAGTGTGTGTGTGTGTGTGTGTGATCAGTCTAGTGTGTGTGATCAGTGTGTGTGTGTGTGTGTGTGTGTGTGTGATCAGTCTAGTGTGTGTGTGTGTGTGTGATCAGTCTAGTGTGTGTGTGTGTGTGTGATCAGTCTAGTGTGTGTGATCAGTCTAGTGTGTGTGATCAGTCTAGTGTGTGTGATCAGTCTAGTGTGTGTGATCAATCTAGTGTGTGTGTGTGTGTGTGTGTGTGATCAATCTAGTGTGTGTGTGTGTGATCAATCTAGTGTGTGTGTGTGTGATCAATCTAGTGTGTGTGTGTGTGATCCATCTAGTGTGTGTGATCCATCTAGTGTGTGTGTGTGTGATCCATCTAGTGTGTGTGTGTGTGATCCATCTAGTGTGTGTGTGTGTGATCCATCTAGTGTGTGTGTGTGTGATCCATCTAGTGTGTGTGTGTCTGATCAATCTAGTGTGTGTGTGTGTGTCTGATCAATCTAGTGTGTGTGTGTCTGAGTCCTGTGTGTGTGTGTGTGTGTGTCTGATCACCCAGTGTGTGTGTGTGTGTGTGTGTGTGTGTGTGTGTGTGATCAGTCCCAGTGTGTGTGTGTGTGTGATCTAGTGTGTGTGTGTGTGTGATCAGTCTAGTGTGTGTGTGTGTGTGATCAGTCCAGTGTGTGTGTGTGTGATCAGTCTAGTGTGTGTGTGTGTGTGTGTGTGTGTGTGTGTGTGATCAGTGGTGTGTGTGTGTGTGTGTGATCAGTCTAGTGTGTGTGTGTGTGTGTGTGTGATCAGTCTAGTGTGTGTGTGTGTGTGATCAGTCTAGTGTGTGTGTGTGTGTGTGTGTGATCAGTCTAGTGTGTGTGTGTGTGATCAGTCTAGTGTGTGTGTGTGTGATCAATCTGTGTGTGTGTGTGTGTGTGATCAATCTGGTGTGTGTGTGTGTGTGTGATCAATCTGGTGTGTGTGTGTGTGATCAATCTGGTGTGTGTGTGTGTGTGATCAATCTGGTGTGTGTGTGTGTGTGTGATCAATCTAGTGTGTGTGTGTGATCAATCTAGTGTGTGTGTGTGTGTGATCAATCTAGTGTGTGTGTGTGTGTGATCAATCTAGTGTGTGTGTGTGTGTGTGATCAATCTAGTGTGTGTGTGTGTGTGATCAATCTAGTGTGTGTGTGTGTGTGTGTGTGTGTGTGTGATCAATCTAGTGTGTGTGTGTGTGTGATCAATCTAGTGTGTGTGTGTGTGTGTGATCAATCTAGTGTGTGATCAATCTAGTGTGTGATCAATCTAGTGTGTGATCAATCTAGTGTGTGTGTGTGTGTGATCAATCTAGTGTGTGTGTGTGTGTGTGATCAATGTGTGTGTGATCACCCAGTGTGTGATCAATCTAGTGTGTGTGTGTGTGTGATCAATCTAGTGTGTGTGTGTGTGTGATCAATCTAGTGTGTGTGTGTGTGTGTGATCAATCTAGTGTGTGTGTGTGTGTGTGATCAATCTAGTGTGTGTGTGTGTGTGATCAATCTAGTGTGTGTGTGTGTGTGTGTGTGTGTGATCAATCTAGTGTGTGTGTGTGTGTGTGTGTGATCAATCTAGTGTGTGTGTGTGTGTGTGTGTGTGTGATCAATCTAGTGTGTGTGTGTGTGTGTGTGATCAATCTAGTGTGTGTGTGTGTGTGTGTGTGTGTGTGTGTGTGATCAATCTAGTGTGTGTGTGTGTGTGTGATACCCAGTGTGTGTGTGTGTGTGATCAATCTAGTGTGTGTGTGTGTGATCAATCTAGTGTGTGATCAATCTAGTGTGTGTGTGATCAATCTAGTGTGTGATCAATCTAGTGTGATCAATCTAGTGTGTGATCAATCTAGTGTGTGATCAATCTAGTGTGTGTGTGTGTGTGTGATCAATCTAGTGTGTGTGTGTGTGTGATCAATCTAGTGTGTGTGATCAATCTAGTGTGTGTGTGTGATCAATCTAGTGTGTGTGTGATCAATCTAGTGTGTGTGTGATCAATCTAGTGTGTGTGTGATCAATCTAGTGTGTGTGTGTGTGATCAATCTAGTGTGTGTGTGTGATCAATCTAGTGTGTGTGTGTGTGTGTGTGATCAATCTAGTGTGTGTGTGTGTGATCAGTCTAGTGTGTGTGTGTGTGTGTGTGTGTGATCAGTCTAGTGTGTGTGTGTGTGTGTGTGTGTGATCAGTCTAGTGTGTGTGTGTGTGTGTGTGTGTGTGATCAGTCTAGTGTGTGTGTGTGTGTGTGATCAGTCTAGTGTGTGTGTGTGTGTGTGTGTGTGTGATCAGTCTAGTGTGTGTGTGTGTGATCAGTCTAGTGTGTGTGTGTGTGTGTGTGTGTGTGTGTGTGATCAGTCTAGTGTGTGTGTGTGTGTGTGTGTGTGTGTGATCAATCTAGTGTGTGTGTGTGTGTGTGTGATCAATCTAGTGTGTGTGTGTGTGATCAATCTAGTGTGTGTGTGATCAATCTAGTGTGTGTGTGTGTGATCAATCTAGTGTGTGTGTGTGTGTGTGTGTGTGATCAATCTAGTGTGTGTGTGTGTGTGATCAATCTAGTGTGTGTGTGTGTGTGATCAATCTAGTGTGTGTGTGTGTGTGTGTGTGATCAATCTAGTGTGTGTGTGTGTGTGATCAATCTAGTGTGTGTGTGTGTGTGATCAATCTAGTGTGTGTGTGTGTGTGTGTGATCAATCTAGTGTGTGTGTGTGTGTGTGCAATCTAGTGTTTGTGTGTGTGTGATCCATCTAGTGTGTGTGTGTGTGTGTGTGATCCATCTAGTGTGTGTGTGATCCATCTAGTGTGTGTGTGTGTGTGATCAATCTAGTGTGTGTGTGTGTGATCAATCTAGTGTGTGTGTGTGTGTGTGTGTGTGTGTGTGATCAATCTAGTGTGTGTGTGTGATCAATCTAGTGTGTGATCAATCTAGTGTGTGTGTGTGTGTGTGATCAATCTAGTGTGTGTGTGTGTGTGTGATCAATCTAGTGTGTGTGTGTGTGATCAATCTAGTGTGTGTGTGATCAATCTAGTGTGTGTGTGTGTGTGTGATCAATCTAGTGTGTGTGTGTGTGTGTGTGTGATCAATCTAGTGTGTGTGTGATCAATCTAGTGTGTGTGTGATCAATCTAGTGTGTGTGTGTGTGATCAATCTAGTGTGTGTGTGTGTCTGATGTAGTGTGTGTGTGTGTCTGATGTAGTGTGTGTGTGTCTGATGTAGTGTGTGTGTGTCTGATGTAGTGTGTGTGTGTGTGTCTGATGTAGTGTGTGTGTGTGTGTCTGATGTAGTGTGTGTGTGTGTCTGATGTAGTGTGTGTGTGTGTGTGTCTGATCAATCTAGTGTGTGTGTGTGTGATCAATCTAGTGTGTGTGTGTGTGTGTGTGATCAATCTAGTGTGTGTGTGTGTGTGATCAATCTAGTGTGTGTGTGTGTGTGTGTGTGATCAATCTAGTGTGTGTGTGTGTGTGTGTGTGATCAATCTAGTGTGTGTGTGTGTGATCAATCTAGTGTGTGTGTGTGTGTGTGTGTGTGTGTGTGTGTGATCAATCTGTGTGTGTGTGTGTGTGTGTGTGTGTGTGTGTCTAAGGACAGATTAGACTGGCTTTGCATATGTGTATGCCTTAGCACTCCAGCCATTTAAGGCTCTTAATTGCCAAAGATCCATCCTCATGGTCACAGTACATATCTGTGCAGCTGTTTATAGAGTTGTGGGGAAATGCAGGAGCAGGATGGAATAAAGGAGGATGGCTTGCTTCAAGTCCAAATTCCTTTGCAGTTGGGAACATATGCCATTACAGTTGGCTGTAATGCAGCATTGACGGCTCCCATTACTTGTCAGTTTTTGAGATGCTCTTGCTGGAGTCAAACCGTGTTTAAAGGTTTGAAGTTGTAGCTGCTCAATTGGTTAGTTCCTCTTTCCTCTTTGGGTCATATGTTTAACATGTACAGATTTCATTGTCTTCCCCTTATTCTCTAGACATGTTTCATCCTCTCCTACTTCAATGCAGCATGACCCAACCTTCAAAGCAAGGACCCTTCCATCCGAGTTGAGGAAAGGGGAAGCATCCTGAAGGTAGTAAGGCTGACAAAAGAACTTGATGGTAAGATAGAGGTTGGGAAAGGGGCAAGCAGTGTTCCTTGCTGTTGGGGAATAGCTGTAAGAACAAGTCCCTCTCCACCCTGAAACTGTGATGACCACGCCCCTTAATACCAACCCTTTTCCTTTCCCTGAGATTGGAGCTAAATTGAACTGCTACAGTGATTCACCATAACCATATGCAAATGAGCCCAGAATATTTCTAGGGAGAAACTGAAGCCTGCACTTCAAGCCCACCAAAGAGGGAAATACCTAGGAGTACCCAACCCACCAAAGAGGGAAATACCTAGGAGTACCAAAGAATTGGGAATGTGGTAAAGCCCATACTAGAGGAAACATGGGCCATAGAAAGTATCCCAAGGTCTAGAAACAAAATGCTTTATCCCAGGCTTTCTAGTTCCAAGGAAGGGTGGTTATTGGAAGCCCATTATAGACTTGTTGGCACTGAACAGATGGTCTCTAACGTCATAAAGCTGACTGGGCAAGCATTGGTCCTGACAAGTCCGCAAGCACTCTTGGCAACATCAAACCTCAGATGCCAACCTATTAATACCTTGTATTCCGAGGTTGCAGGCAATAGATTTGTGGGTGGAATGCACTTCTAGCTTAATTTTTCATCCTTCTGGTGTAGCTACTGTGCCAAGCGTATTTATCAAATGTCTGGACTCAGTAGTAGCACACTACAGAATCTGTGTTTTATATAGTCTTGTGTGAACAGTTTGTGTCCATGCCCAGTTCATACAGGATGCCTTAGAATGCACCGCAGTGTGACCAGAACAGGGTTCTCCCTAGAGTAAAAAATGAAATCTGGGGGCAGACACAAGGGTGTAGTATTCATTGGTGTGCTTTCTAGAAGCAGACTTGCAGTACTATTCTAACCTGGCAGAAAAACTGTTAGATGCCTCCTGTACATCCTAGGCCACATCACTGGTGTGCGTTTTGTTTTAACCAGGTTTCATGTAAGTTATCTAAGGAATACTGATCAACAAGCACAGCCTGTAGAGACAGTAGTCCTACCTTTTAACAAAGGTGCTTCATTCAGACAGGCTATTCCTCCTTAGGCCTTCACTACGGATGAAGCATATGAACACGTTGCTGCAGTGTGCTTCCAAAAGCTTTGCCAGTGTACTGTAGGGAGCTTGAGGTATGCTTTCATTGCAATGACAGAACTTTTTTTTTTCCCCCACTTGATTCATGTGGTACAGAAAAAAACTTTCCTGCTGCCTCTGCATGTACATCTCTTATAGGTTCATAGGTTCATAGGTTTATACTAGGCTATCTGCCCTAAGGCATTTATAAGCCTAGCCCAAATTTTTGTGGCTTACGCCACCCCTTATATGAAAAAATACTGTGCCCATTAGTTTGTTGTGCCTCTGTCCAGCAGTGACACAGAGATGATTCCCGGGGTAAACCTACGATCTCCCATCCACAGGTCTAGATTTCTCTTGAACAGAGTCAGCGAGGTGCTCTGCCTCACATGGACCGGGATTCTATTCCACAGCATAGGGAGTCTGAGTGATAAATCTATCCCTCCAGCACGTCCTATTTATATTCTGCTAAGGTTTAAGTCGCTTGCTCTAGTGGTTTTGGTGGATTTGGATTTTTGAGGTGGAGCATGTCCATTAATTCGGGTTGGACATGGCCTTGTATGTCAGGCACATGTCACCTCTGAGCAGACGGTATGCGACTGAATAGAGCTGGAGTTTCTTCAATCTGGCAGCATATGACAGATTTTGGAGTACCTTTATCCTTTTGGTGAGGAACTTTTGGGGTCTCTCCAATTGCTGCAGATGTTGGGTGAGATGCATCCCGAATGGGGCATTGTACTCTATCATTGGTCTGATAAGTGAAGAGTACAGGGGAACAATGACCTCACTAGATCTGGATGTGAATCCCTTCATGATCAGGTGGGCAATGTAGAAGGTCTTTCTAACCACTTTAGCAACGTGAGTGTCAAAAGAAAGGCCACTGTCAACCTGTGTCCCCAGGTCCCTGATAACCTCTTCTGTGCTTAGTGGATTGCCACCTATATGGTAGCTTTGGGTTGCCTTGTTTTTCCCGAAGGGTATGACTATACATTTTTTGGCATTTAACTTCAGGCCATGGCTCTGGCACCAGCTATCTGTTTCCGTGAGTCCCTTCTGAAGGATATCCGTGTCCGATGCACTTTCCACTATTGCGCCCAGTTTGCAGTCGTCTGCAAACTTTCAGCCAAAGTCCTCCCATGTTGGCCTGTACTTCTGAGAAGTAGATGCCAAACAATAGGGGGCCAAGGACCGAGCCCTGTGGGACACCACTTGTGACCGGCTTGGAGTCTGACATAGCTCCAGCAACTCTAACCCTGTGGGTTCTGTCCTTAAGCCAGTTTGCAACCCATCTTGTGACATATGGGTTTACATTTAAGCTGGTAAGTTTTTCTACAATACCCGAGTGGGGTATTGTGTCGAAAGCCTTTGCAAGGTCAAGGTAGGCTGTATGGACTGCCTTTCCCTCATCAATGGCCTTGGTGACTGTTTCGAAGAAGTCGACCAAGTTCAAAAGGCATGATCTTCCCTTGACAAAGCCAAACTGGGTCGGGTCCAATGTCTGCAAGTCCCCTATATCTTTGAGTGCATTGCAGGGGGTTCTTGGTGTATCCCTAGTTTTAACATAAGTTGGACATTGAAGGGAGGCTAGGAGACCAATAACAAAATTGCACACTCTTAAATGGTAAAATGTTTCCGTACTAGTGCCCAAGGAAGACCCTGCACCTTAAAATGTGCCATGATCCTGCAATTGCTTTGCCCCTCTCTCTTCCTGAGCTTTTAAGGTGCTTGGCCTTGCATGTGGCCTGAATTTTCTGCTGGAAACGCTGGTATTGGTGTCAAATTCCTGTCTTGGAAGGGTATCTTAACACTGGATGTTGTGATCCTATCTCGCCTACATTCTGACTGATGGGTTCGGAGCCGATCCCTCGGCTCCGACTCGGCACGCTTATGCCAAAGAGCGAAGTCTCTTATTGGCTGAGCTTACTATATCCCAGGATGCACCACTACCAGTCCCCCAGATCTTGTTTGCCGCTAACTAGCGAAGACGTGGTCTCGAGCTGGCTGAGCTGAGTAGTATTTTACTTACTTTTTTCTGTCAGAAAATTGCTTTTCCTGTCATAAAAAGCTGTTTTAACGGCTACTCTGTGCTTTGTGTAGTGATTGGAGTTTTTTTTGTGAAAACTTGTAGTGTGATTGGGCATTGGTTTCTGATTTCAGGCCTCCTTCATCTGTAGGGCCTTTACCGGTCAGTCAACCCCTCTCAAACCTTTGGGGTTTCAGATCCCCTTGAGTTTTTTGTTGTTCGGATTGTTAAATCGGCAGTTGTAAACTGATTTCTGTAGAGTCAGTTAACAGTCAAGTCAAATTAGGATTGTGTTGTTCTTGCTGTCAGAGAATTTCTGCATTGTTGGTCATAATGTCTCAAAATCCTAGGCCTTCGGGCTTCAAAAAATGCACCAAATGTAATTTTAAAATGTCAATCACAGATGACCACTCTCTCTGTGTTTATGGTTTGGGTGCAAAACATTTACAAGAGTCATGCAGCGTGTGTCACGCTTTTTCCTCGAGGGTCCTCCAGGAGAGGAAAAATAAACTCATTCTTAAAGGCTTAATAAAACCCTCCTTTGAAGAAGCTTTAGCATCCTCTCCTTCTCCAGCTAAAAAGAAAAAGGCGTCGGCTCCGACCAGTCCGTCGGATCCAGCCGCCAAAAGACATAGGCAGGCTTCTCCTTCGGCTCCAAGGACTTGAGCCGAGGGCGGACGGTCTGCCTCGATGCCACCAGTCTCGACTCCTGGCCGGAGCCGATGGCTGGGGCATCGAGAGGCGGGTCACCTTCATCGGCTCCACTGGTCTCGGAGCCGACAAGGGTTGCCCGCTCAGACACTTCCTCCTCGGCACCGATGGAAACTAGTGTATTCCTTGGCGCCGATAGTCATCGAGTCGCCTCGAGCCGGGTCCCTAGCCCTTTGGGGCCGTTGGAGAGGCCATCTCAACCCGTTCAGTATCCTCTAAGTCATCGAGGATGTCGGATTCGGATATAGACAGGGTGCTCCAAAGACTGTTCCAGTCCCCAGTCTTTCAAAAATTTGTTTCGGCTCCGACCCAGTTGGCTTCGGAGCAGATAGCCCATGCCCATCCCATTGCTATTCCTCCTCCGATCGCCCTCCGGAGCAGGTGCTGTTGGAGCCGGTGGAGATCTTAGGGTCGGCTCCGACCCTTACTCCAACCCGGGCCTTCGGGTCCGAGTTTGGTACACGGACTTCGGCTGGACCCGGGGGTGATGTTTCGGGACCTATGCTTTCGGTTCCGAGCCTCCCTCTCGGTGCTTCGGCTGCGGGACTTCCGTCTGCTATCATGGCTCCGGGGACCGGACACTCCCAGGATTCTGGGGGTCCGGCTTTCAGAGCTATGAGGAGTGCCTTGGCCAAGTCTTCGGCCATCTCTCCGGCTTTACCGGCACCTTCCCTGGGCGTGGAGACTGGGTCTTTGGCAGTTCCCCTGTCCGTAGGCAGCGGAGCCCCTGGGCCTGAGGTTACCCCATTGGGGTTCCCTCCTTCTGAGGGTTCTTCGAGTTGTCTTCGGAGGAACCCCAAGGAAGAGATCGTGCAAGAGGAATCACGTGGACTACCCACAGTCTATTACAATAGACACTGATGTTGATGATGCGGAGGGTCCCGAGTCATCCTCGGATGATGTCTCATTTGGAGACATCTTAGAGATGCTCAAACAACGAGGCGGCTGGATATCCAAACCGCCCTCTGCTGATGAGTCAGTGCTCCTCAAGGCCTTTGGGGCTCAGCCTCCGCCTCCTGGGTGTCTCCGCCTTCGAGCTCCTGGATTTAGTTTGTCGGGGGTGGGAACATCCGGATACCGTGGAACCAGTCCCTTCTCGCCCTAATAAATTTTGTCTGCCCCACCCGAAGGAGTTCCTCACTAAAGGCGTGGCTGTAGATGCCATGGTGGTGGCATCTGCTACACAACAGGACGTGGCAGAGGCTTCAACGTCCGTCCATCCTCCTAATAAGGAGTCTAGGAGCATGGACAGGTGGAAGCGACCCTGACTTCAGCGGCCTTTACTTTAAGGTCTCTGAATTATTTGGCACATTTTACCAGGCTTCAGAGGGATCTGGTCAAGGAGCTGTCAGATTCCCTCTCGGGTAACCTACCTGAGCAGCTAGCCCAGTCGGTTAGCTCTCAGTTGGCTATCCTACGTCAATTTCTAACTCGTCCATGAGGCTCATTTCCTATGCGGCCAAGGCGGGTAGAGCGGCAGGCACAGGCGTGGCTCTCACGGAGACAAGCCTGGCTCGCTGTGTCAGTTTGCGGAGGCCTTCAAGTCTTCCTTCGCCGACGCTCCCTTTGATGGGTCCTCTTTGTTTGGACCTAAGGTTAAAGACACCCTTACCGCTGTGAGCAAGAGGGAAAAACTTTATCTGCCGTAGGTGCCCATTATTCCACTCCCTTCGGCCTTATCCCAAGGCTAAAGGAGGGGAAGATGTGGTTCCGTAAATCACATAAGTTTTTCCTCAACAGCAGGAAGATTCCCTTCCAGAGGCAGAGGACGGGAAATTTTTCTGGGAGACGCCGTCCCAGAGGCGGCAGAGGGCCCCGCAATTCTGGAGACCGCGAGTCCTTTCGTGGCTCTTCAGCCTCCCACACATCATGAGGGATTGCCCGGCTGTGCTGCTCGAGCCAGTCGGGTGCCGTTGCCAAGCACCTAAAAGCCTGGGAGTCAATCACTCAGGACAGATGGGTGCTTCGATCATTGCCGGAGGTTACACCATCCCATTCACATGCTCACCCCCACCCAAAAAATCCCGGACCCACCACCCAGTCAAAGGGAAATTGCAGCCGCAGAAGCTTTAAAGCTGCTAGAAAAGGAGTCATCCAACCGGTCCCCACAGACCAGATCGGATCCGAAATTACTCCAGGTTCTTTTAGTGCCAAAAGACAGGGGACCTGAGACCAATATTGGATCTCAGCAGACTGAACCAATCCGTCACGAAATCCAAATTCCGAATGGTCACGTTACAATCCATTCTCCCATTGTTGGAGAAGGATGTTTGGATGTGCTCCATAGACCTCAAGGACGCCTATTATCACATACCGATACATCAGGCGTCCAGGAGGTATCTGCGCTTCAGCCTGGGAGTCAGTCATTTCCAATTTTGTGCACTGCCCTTTGGTCTCACCACAGCCCCCAGGGTGTTCACCAAATGTTTGGCAGTAGTGACTGCTCACCGGAGGAGTCTTGGATTCCAAGTGTTTCCCTATCTGGACGACTGGCTCCTGACTGCCACCACCAGGCATCTACTAATGGGCAACCTCAAAGCCACCATCTCCCTGGGTGCTACCCTGGGGATTACATTCAATTGGTCAAAGTCTGTCTTGCTGCCCTCTCAGCGCATAAGGTTCATAGGAGCAGAGATGGACTCAAAATTGATGCGCGTTTTTCTTCCTACCGAAAGGATCCAAACTTTACAGGGCCAAGTTCAAGCTCTGATTTCAAGATCCAAAGCCCCAGCCAGGATGGTCCTACAAGTTTTAGGTTCAATGTCTGCCACGGTTCTTCTAGTTCCTCTGGCAAGATTGCACATGAGGATTCTTCAGTGGCTATTGTCTACTCAATGGTCCTTTCAGGACCTTCCCCTCAATCATCCCATCATGATTACAGAAACATGCAAACGGGACCTTCGCTGGTGGCTTCAGACATCCAATCTAAATCAAGGAAGCCCCTTTGTTATTCCCTCTCCAGTGGTTACCCTGACGACAGATGCCTCCCAGATAGGGTTGGGGAGGGCATTGTCTGGGCAGGTTAGTTCAGGGCTCCTGGCTTCCAGATGAAGCTCTTCTCCACATCAATGTGTTGGAGATGAGGGCTGTACTTCTGTCCCTACAGGCCTTACACAAGTTTCTTCCTCAGGGCATCATCGCCATCCACACAGACAACATGTCGGTGGTCTGGTATCTAAACAAACAAGGAGGGACCAGATCTTACCCCCTTTGCAGAGAGGCCATGAGGGTGTGGGAATGGGCTGTAGCTACCAACCGCTTCTTGGTAGCGACCCACATTCGGGGAAATCAAATATATTGGCAGACAAATTGAGCAGGACAATTCTCTCTCCTCACGAGTGGTCCCTAAACGAAACAGTAGCAGCTCAGGTTTTCAGGAGATGGGGAACGCCGTGCTGCGATCTATTTGCAACACCACTAAACACGAAGTGCAAAAGGTTCTTCTCCTTGACTCCACATCAAGGGGAAGCAGCTATGGATGCTCTAGCACAACCTTGGCCAACAGGGCTACTTTATGCCTTTCCTCCGATACCTCTTCTCCCCAAAGTCATTCAAAAAGCCTCTCAATTGGGGTCCACAATGATACTGATTGCTCCATACTGGCCTCGTCAGGTATGGTTTCCCTACCTGAAGAAACATGTGGGCGATCCGTGGACTTTAGACCTAATTCGGACCTGCTAATTCATCAGTCGGGACAACAGCATCAGTCCCTTCGATCTTTGAAGTTGACAGCTTGGCTCCTCCACTTCCGACTTTAGTCAGAAGTCACACATTAGACCCGGAAGTTGTTCACATTTTATCTTCGGCCGACAAACCCACCACTAACAAATTGTACCTCAGTAAGTGGAAGAGGTTTGCTATCTGGGCTCAACTCAAGGGCTTAGACCCTATCACTGCTCCTATCCCAGAGGTTTTGAAATTTTTAACATCCCTATTTAATCAAGGATCTTCTGTCTCTACTATTAAAGTCCAACTAGCGGCAATCTCTAAATTTCACGAGTCCATGGATCCTCCATTGATGAGCAGCAGACTATGCAAAACTTTCATTAAAGGTGCGGGTCTGTTGAGACCCCCAGTTTTTCATCCTGCTCCTCCGTGGGATCTAGATTTAGTGCTTCGTGCATTGACATATTCCCCTTTCGAACCGGCTGCTACATGCGAGTTAAAATATCTGTCTTGGAAAACTGCTTTCTTAGTTGCAATTACTTCTGCAAGAAGAGTTTCAGAGCTTCAAGCCCTGTCCATTAAACCACCGTACTTGATTTTCCACAAGGACAGAGTATCTCTTAGGCCTAATCCATCCTTTGTCCCAAAGGTCTGTTCTAATCTTTGTCTCCAACAGTCTCTAGAGCTACCAGTTTTCTTCCCAAATTTCTCCAATGAAGCAGAATACACTCTCCATAAATTGGATGTTCACAGGCAATTACGCTTCTATTTAGACAGGACTCAGCAACCGTAAGTCAGACCAGTTGTTTGTGTCCTTCTCAGATAATAAATTGGTCAAACCATCACAAAAGCTACTATTTCCAAATGGATTAGAGATTGCATAACTCAGGCTTATTCTTCTTGAATAAGCAACTTACAACATCTATCAAAGCTCATTCTACCAGAGCTATGGCTACTTCTATAGCTTTTCATTCCAAGCTCGCTATATCGGAGATTTGTGCTGCGGCTACTTGGTCCAATCCGCACTTTCATTTCCCACTACAAATTGGATGTGGCATCTAAAGGACGAGCATCATTTGGTTCCACGGTACTCAGGAGTGTTTTCCAGTGAGCCACCCAGGATTCAGGTGGTAGGTACGCTGTCCCATCAGTCAGAATGTAGGCGAGATAGAATCACATAACATCTTTTAGTTATGTACTCACCATAACTTCAGATGTTTGGGATCCATCTCGCCTACATTCCTAATACCCACCCTCCTTCCCCCTGCCTTGGAGATCAGAAGAGATTGAACGGTTTTGAGTTCTACTGTTTTATCTTGTTTCATCTGACGATGTTATATAAGCAGGGCGTGCATGTGTGCATGTATGTGGACAAACTAGATCTGGGGGACTGGTAGTGGTGCATCCTGGGATATAGTAAGCTCAGCCAATAAGAGACTTCGCTCTTTGGCATAAGCGTGCCGAGTCAGAGCCGAGGGATCGGCTCCGAACCCATCAGTCAGAATGTAGGCGAGATGGATCCCAAACATCTGAAGTTATGGTGAGTACATAACTAAAAGTTATTCGGGTTTCTGAACTGCATACCATAGTGTAAAAAGATCCTTTCCACATCTTTTACTAGGCCAGAGTCGCATTGTACAATATCCCATTCTTTGCGCCTAAGGTAGCTACAGAAATACTAAATCAGGCTGTATGAATTAGTGTTTACTGCATCCCAAATCAAAGGGAAAATACTAACCTTCTAGGATGTGTGTAGGCAATTGGCACACTACCCAAGACTTTTTCTCTCTAGAAAATCCAAAGAGCTCTTTGACAAATGATTGCCTGTGTCAAAACAGATCATCTCTGTAATTGTACAGCATGTTTCCTCCATTGCTACAAACTGCATAGAAATCTTTAGACATGATTTGGTCTTGGGCTACCAGGGCTGCAGATGTTCTTCATCTCACATTGCTGCAGTCCTTACACTTGGGTAGTCCGCTGTCCTCGGTCGGCCCGAATATCAAAGTATTAGGCTGACGTCGGTCAAGGCGCTTAAGACTGACATCAGGACGTCGGGGTACAAATGCGCATGACAGACGTCATATCCTCAGTCTTTTTTGCCGCATGGTCCGATGCAGAAGCAGTGTTGCAAGTGCCGTTCGTTCTGAAATTTTTAATTCGGAGTTTCAGACCGAGTCAAAGTTGGCTAAGTACCCGTTGGGGAATATTTTAGTTTTTTCTTGCCTCAGTGGTTTACCGGATGTCAGAAAAAGTAAATAACTGTATTTCTTGTGGGAAGCAGATACGCATAGAGATTATCATACTTTGTGTATTCCTTGCTTGGGGCCTGAGCACGGCGTTGTTTGGTGTCGCTTTTGTGCTAGGTTTAATAAGCACTATTGGCGGAGGTTAGATTGTGCCAGGTTGGTCTTCGGAAGCGGTGCAATTACAATATGCCGTCGGATGCTCCGGCGCTTCAAGAAGAAGCGCAAAGACAAAGCAGCTAAACCCAGGCAAGAAGAGTCGTCCGGACGCCAGGTTCCTTGGGGCGTCAGTGGAACCGGTGGTTCCACGGAGGCTTCTCTGGAGTCCCAGGGGAGACTTTGATATTGCAGGATGTGGCCTCTCAGGAGGCAGGTCAGGCTGAAGGGGCTTCTCAGGTTACTGTACTCCCTCCTTCCTAGGGTGGTTAGGCCCTCCTTCTGTTTCCAAGGCTTCTCCCAGAGGCAGGCCAGGTTTAGCTTCTGTTGGTGTCACTCCTAGTTCTTCAGGATCTGTGCCCAAGAAGCACATGCTCAAAATGGCAGAAGATTTAATTACTTTGATTAGAGGTTCTTTGCCCCCTCCTGATAAGAGGCCTAGGGTGGAACCAGAGTTGGGGAGTTTTGAGCAGGTTTTGGATGTTTCAGAGTCTTCGGCTGAAGATTTGCAGGAGTATTATCCTTATTCTGATTCTGATGTGGATGATTCTACTCCTTCTGCTTCTCCTCCAGAGGACTTTTCTTTTTCTGAGACTCTTCATTCTATGAGGGAACATTTTAAGTGGGAAGGTCAGGACTTCTCTCATTCCAGGAAAAGGCTTAGGGAATTTTTGCTTTTACCCCAGCATAGGCCTTTGGCTATTCCTCCTGTTCTGGATGTTGTGGAAGATGTGTTTGCAGAGGCTTCACTTAATCCTGATTCTTTGCCTCCTGCTCCTGTTAAACCGGACAGGTATTACAGGGTGCCTGAAGCTCATAAATATCTGTATAAGAGTCCTAGGGCAGACCCAGAAACAGTCAGGGACCTAAGGGTGTCAAGGCCTCTGTGGTAAAAAATCCGGTTCCTCCAGATAAAGAGGCCCGAGCTTTGGATAGATGGGGAAAGAAAGTCTATACTTCTTCCACCTTAGCTATGAGGGCTTTGAATTGCCAGTTTCACATGTTGAAATATCAAAACTATCTTCTTTCTCAATTGAAGTCTAAGGTAGATGCTCTGGCGGAAGGCATTGAGTGTAAAGAATTACAAGATTTGGTACATGTTTCTGAACAGGTGGGTAAGCATTCTTTACAATGTGGATTTGATGCTGTACAGGCCTCGTCTAGGGTGGCTGCCACGGGGTCAGTTCTTCGTAGGCACGCCTGGCTGAGGGATCAGAACTTATCTGACCATGTTAAGACAAGGATTTTAGATGCTCCTTTAGTATGATGTATTGTTTGGTTCACCTGTGGAGGCAGTTTTAAAGAAAATGGAAGACAAGGCTAAGTCTATGCAGACTGTTAAAGATTTTTTGCAAGTTCAGCCTCCGAAGTTTAGTAGGAATTGGCCTGCTAAGGGGTGGACGTACCCTTCGTATGATTCACAGTCTAGGGGAAGATCTAGACGTGGTAGGGGTAGAGCTCAGGGCTCTTTCAGACCTAGAACAGGGAGTTCACCTGCACAGTCTTCGGGTGAGGGCAGGGGCCAGTCCTTTCGTAAACAGGCCCAATGACCTACCTTTTCAGCTGCCAGAGCCTTCTTGTCTGGCAGCACCTTTGGGAGGAAGGTTGGCACTCTTCAAAGAAAATTGGAGTTTAATTACCCAGGACAGATGGGTATTGGATATTATACACCAGGGTTACAGGTTTTATTTCCATACCTTGCCTCCTTTCAAAGGCATGCCAGACGTTCCTCCTCAGCAAAGAATAGAGGCTCACAAACAAATTTCTCTGCTGCTGCAAATAGGGGCCATACAGCCGGTCCCTCTGCCAGAAGTAGGCCTAGGATTTTATTCTCTCCTGTTCCTAGTACCAAAGAAGGGGAACACGTGGAGACCAATTTTGGATTTATCTATCCTCAACACTTATCTGGACATTCCCAAGTTCAAAATGTTGACGTTACAACAGCTTTTACCTCTGCTGGGCAAAGATCACTGGATGGTGACTCAGGAACATGAAGGTAAGCTTCCTTGAGATCCAATCAGGCTAAGTTGCAGGAAGTATCTGTTTTGAGCTGGGACTTCTCATTATCAGTTCTCTGCATTGCCCTTTGGCTTATCTACTGCGCCCAGAGTGTTCACAAAGGTTCTGGCTCCAGTGATAGCTTTCTTCAGGCTAAAAGGAATACAGATCTATCCTTATTTGGACGATTGCCTGATTCTGGCCAAAGGAAGGGAGCTTCTTCATCATTTGCAATGTGATAGCAGTGCTAAGATGCCTGGGGTATTCTGTGAGCGAAATAAAGTCCAGTCTAGTACCCTCTCAAGACATGTGCTTTCTGGGTGTGAGACTGAATACAGCATCCCAGATGGCCTTTTTGACCCCGGACAAACAAAAGAATCTTTCCCTTTACTTCCATCAATTGTCTCATCAGTCCAGGCTGACTGCAAGGACAGTCCTTCAAGCCTTGGGGTTCATGGCATCTTGTATTCTGGTGCTTCCCAATGCCAAACTGCATATGAGGAAGCTACAATGGTATCTCAAAAATGTATGGACACAGCACTGCCAAGATATGGACACTGTCATTCAGATACCTTGCATTCAAAAGGAATTTTTGTGGTGGGCTCAGGAATGTCACCTAAACAAGGGACTCTCTGTGACCCGGCCAGAGGCGAGTCAGATTCTAACGACAGATGCCTCAGACAAAGCTTGGGAGCTCATCTAAATGGAAAGTGGATACAAGACCGTGGCCTGCCAGACTACAACATCTACATATCAACTTGAAGGAGATGTTAGCAGTCCAATTTGCATTAATAGCTTTCAAGGATTTGCTCCTTCCAGGGCAGGTGTTGGTTCTAACAGACAACACAACTGTCATGTGGTACATCAACAAGCAAGGGGGAACACATTCTTATCCTCTATGCAGGCAAGCAATGATTTTGTGGGAGACTGCTCTCAGTTTACAGCTCAATCTTCAGGCAAGGTTTCTGCCGGGAGCACAGAACTCCTTAGCAGATGTGTTGAGCAGACGAATTATGGATCCTCACGAGTGGAAATTGGATCCTCATGTATTTCAGAAATTGACAGTGTTATGGGGAACTCCAGACATAGATCTGTTCGCTTCTCCACTAAACTACCAGCTGCCAAAGTTTTGCACAAAAAGGATGTTCATCTCACATTGCTGCAGTCCTTACACTTGGGTAGTCCGCTGTCCTCGGTCGGCCCGAATATCAAAGTATAAGGCTGACGTCGGTCAAGGCGCATTAGACTGACATCAGGACGTCAGGGTACAAATGCGCATGACCGACGTCATATCCTCAGTCTTTTTTGCCGCATGGTCCGATGCAGAAGCAGCGTTGCAAGTGCTGTTCGGCGTTCTGAAATTTTTCGACGGAGTTTCAGACAGAGTCAAAGTTGGCTAAGTACCCGTTGGGAATATTTTAGTTTTTCTTGCCTCAGTGGTTTACCGGATGTCAGAAAGTGAATAACTGTATTTCTTGTGGGAAACAGATACGCATAGAGATTATCATACTTTGTGTATTCCTTGTTTGGGGCCTGAGCACGACGTTGTTGGGTGTCGCTTTTGTGCTAGGTTCAATAAGCGCACTATAAAGCGAGGGTTAGATTGTGCCAGGTTAGTCTTGAAGCGGTGCAATTATAATATGCCGTCGGATGCTCCGGCGTCCGCTTCAAGAAGCGCAAAGACAAAGCAGCTAAGCCCAGACAGGAGGAGTCGTCCGTACCGGACGCCGGTTCTTTGGAGGTGTCTGTGGAACCGGGGGTTCCGCCAGAGGTTTCTCTGGAGTCCCAAGGGGAGACTTTGTTATTGCAGGATGTGGCCTCTCAGGAGTCAGGACAGGCTGAAGGGGCTTCTCAGGTTACTGTACTCCCCTCCCTTCCTAGGGTGGTTAGGCCCTCTCCTTCTGTTTCCAAGGCTTCTCCCAGAGGCAGGCCAGGTTTAGCTTCTGTTGGTGTCACTCCTAGTTCATCAGGGTCTGTGCCCAAGAAGCACATGCTTAAAATGGCAGAAGATTTAATTACTTTAATTAGAGGTTCTTTGCCTCCTGATAAGAGGCCTAGGGTGGAACCAGAGTTGGGAAGTTTTGAGCAGGCTTGGATGTTTCAGAGTCTTCGCTGAAGACTTGCAGGAGTATTCTCCTTATTCTGATTCTGATGTGGATGATTCTACTCCTTCAGCTTCTCCTCCAGAGGATTTTTTCTTTTCAGAGACTCTTCATTCCATGAGGGCGCATTTTAAGTGGGAAGGTCAGGACTTCTCTGATTCCAGGAAAAGGCTTAGGGAATTTTTGTTTTTACCCCAGCATAGGCCTTTGGCTATACCTCCTGTTCTGGATGTTGTGGAAGATGTGTTTACAGAGGCTTCTCTTAATCCTGATTCTGTGCCTCCTGCTCCTGTTAAACCGGATAGGTATTACAGGGTGCCTGAAGCTCATAAATATCTTTTTAAGAGTCTAGGGCTGGACCAGAAACTGTTAGTCAAGGGCCTAAGGGTGTCAAGGCTTCTGTTGTAAAAAATCCGGTTCCTCCAGATAAAGAGGCCAAGGCTTTGGATAGATGGGGAAAGAAAGTCTATACTTCTTCCACCTTAGCTATGAGGGCTTTCTTTGAATTGCCAGTTTCACATGTTGAAATACCAAAACTATCTACTTTCTCAATTGAAGTCTAAGGTAGATGCTCTGGCGGAAGGTATTGAGTGTAA
The DNA here is from genome assembly GCF_019279795.1 of Protopterus annectens. Taxonomy (NCBI): domain Eukaryota; kingdom Metazoa; phylum Chordata; order Ceratodontiformes; family Protopteridae; genus Protopterus; species Protopterus annectens. The sequence continues at coordinate 1,859,749,265 of NC_056728.1, read as the reverse complement.
GGAATTACAGGATTTGGTGCATGTTTCTGAACAGGTGGGTAAGCATTCTTTGCAATGTGGTTTTGATGCTGTACAGGCCTCATCTAGGGTGGCTGCCACTGGGTCAGTTCTCCATGAGCCGCTTCTGGCTGAGGGATCAGAATTTATCTGACCATGTTAAGACAAGGATTTTAGATGCTCCTTTACAGTCTCATGTGTTGTTTGGGTCACCTGTGGAGGCAGTCTTAAAGAAAATGGAAGACAAGGCTAAGTCTATGCAGACTGTTAAAGATTTTTTGCAGGTTCAGCCTCCGAAGTTTAGTAGGAATTGGCCTACCAAGGGGTGGACGTATCCTTCTTATGATTCCCAGTCTAGGGGTAGATCTAGGCGTGGTAGGGCAGAGCTCAGGCTTTCAGGCCTAGAACAGGGAGTTCACCTGCACAGTCTTGGGTGAGGACAGGGGTCAGTCCTTTAAGTAAACAGGCCCAATGACCTGCCTTTCAGCTGCCAGAGCCTTCTAGGTCTGGCAGCACCTTGGGAGGAAGGTTGGCACTTTTCAAGGAAAATTGGAGTTTAATTACCCAAGACAGATGGGTATTGGATATCATACACAAAGGTTACAGGTTTTATTTCCTTACCTTGCCTCCTTACAAAGGCATGCCAGACGTTCCTCCTCAACAAAGAGTAGAGGCTCACAAGCAAATTTCTCTGCTACTTCAAATAGGGGCCATACAGCCGGTCCCTCTGCCAGAAGTGAGCCTAGGATTTTATTCTCGCCTGTTCCTAGTACCAAAGAAGGGGAACACGTGGAGACCAATTTTGGATTTATCTATCCTCAACACTTATCTGGACATTCCCAAGTTCAAAATGTTGACGTTACAACAGCTTTTACCTCTGCTGGGCAAAGATCACTGGATGGTGACTCTGGATCTCAAGGAGGCTTACCTTCATGTTCCTATCAGACTAAGTTGCAGGAAGTATCACAGTTTTTGGCTGGAACTTCTCATTATCAGTTCTCTGCATTGCCCTTTGGCTTATCTACTGCCAGAGTGTTTACAAAAGTTCTGGCTCCAGTGATAGCTTTCTTCAGGCTAAAAGGAATACAGATTTATCCTTATTTGGGCATTGCCTGATTCTGGCTCAAGAAAGGGACGAACTTCTTCATCTGCAATATGTGATAGCAGTGCTAAGATGCCTGGGGTATTCTGTGAACGAAATAAAGTCCAGTCTAGTACCCTCTCAGGACATGTGCTTTCTGGGTGTAAGACTGAATACAGCATCCCAGATGGCCTTTTTGACCCCGGACAAACAAAACAATCTTTCCCTTTAGCTGCATCAATTGTCTCATCAGTCCAGGCTGACTGCAAGGACAGTCCTTCAAGCCTTGGGGTTCATGGCATCTTGTATTCTGGTGCTTCCCAATGCCAAACTGCATATGAGGAAGCTACAATGGTATCTCAAAAATGTATGGACACAGCACTGCCAGGATATGCACACTGTCATTCAGATAATACCTTGCATTCAAAAGGAATTTTTGTGGTGGGCTCAGGAATGTCACCTAAACAAGGGACTCTCTGTGACCCGGCCAGAGTCGAACAGATTCTAACGACAGATGCCTCAGACAAAGCTTGGGGAGCTCATCTAAATGGAAAGTGGATACAAGACACGTGGCCTGCCAGACTACAACATCTACATATCAACTTGAAAGAGATGTTAGCAGTCCAATTTGCATTAATAGCTTTCAAGGACTTACTTCTTCCAGGGCAGGTGTTGCTTCTAACAGACAACACAACTGTCATGTGGTACATCAACAAGCAAGGGGGAACACATTCTTATCCTCTCTGCAGGCAAGCAATGATTTTGTGGGAGACTGCTCTCAGTTTACAGCTACATCTTCAGGCAAGGTTTCTGCCGGGAGCACAGAACTCCTTAGCAGATGCGTTGAGCAGACGAATTATGGATCCCCACGAGTGGAAATTGGATCCTCATGTATTTCAGAAATTGACAGTGTCATGGGGAACTCCAGACATAGATCTGTTAAACTTCTCCACTAAATTACCAGCTGCCAAAGTTTTGCACAAAAGGTTTCATCCCACAGCCTGGAAAGTGGATGCTCTTTCTTTCAAGTGGAACAATCTTCATGTGTATGCCTTTCCACCTCTGCCTCTCCTCCCAAAGGTACTCCTAAAGGTCAGACAGGACAAGCCAAGGATGATCTTAATAGCTCCAGATTGGCCTCGACAGCACTGGTACCCATTACTGAGAAGTCTGGTACGAGAACCTCCATGGCCTTTGCCTTCGATTCCACACCTACTGTCTCAGGAGAACAGTCATTTACTCAATGTCAAACTTCACTCTCTTCACCTAACAGCCTGGCATATTCGGTTTTGAACTCTGGAGGGTCTCCACTTCCACAGCAAGTTTTGAATGTTATTTTGGAAGCCAGAAGGCCTAGTACAAGGAAAGTGTACGCAGATAAATGGAAGAGATTTTTATTTTGGAGTGCAGCAAAGGAATTTGATGTTTCTGAGCCTAATTTAAGTGTGGCTCTTCAATATCTTACTGAGTTACTGGACAAAGGTTTGTCCTTCTATTCTATTAAGGTTCATGCTGCAGCAATTTCTGCTCACTATGACTGTGACCCACCATTGTTTTCTCATCCTTTGTTCAAGCAATTTCTTAGAGGGGCAAAGAATATAAGACCCCCACGTAGAGCTCCTACTCCTGCTTGGGACCTCAATTTTGTGTTGGAGAAACTCACTCTACAACCTTTTGAGCCTGCAGCTTCTGCTGAGTTGAAATATTTATCATGGAAGACTGCTTTTTTGTTGGCCATTACCTCTGCAAGAAGGGTTTCTGAATTACAGGCCCTTATGGCAGTTGAGCCTTTCTTAATTTTCCATAAGGATAGGGTATCTTTACGTACTAATCCTTCCTTTATGCCTGCTAAGGTGGTTTCTAGTGTGGCTTTAAACCAAACTATTCATTTACTTGCCTACTTTTTTATGCAAACCCCCAAAATAAAAGGGGAAAGATTTTGCACACCTTGGATATACACAGGCAGTCTACGATATTATTTGAGCAGCAGAACTAAAGGGTTCAGGCAGTCTCAGCAGTTGTTTGTTTCTTTTGCTTTGGGTTCTCAGGGCAAGCCTGTGTCAAAACAAACTATTTCTAAGTGGATTGGGTTTTGTATTGCTTTCTGTTATTCCCATCATGGTAAGGTTCCAGCTGGGATTAGGCCTCATTCCACTAGAGCTACTGCCACTTCTACAGCTTTTTAAGGGGTGGCAACTAAAGATATTTTGGAGGCAGCTACTTTGGAGTTCAGTGCATACTTTCTCTAAGCATTACCACCTTCCACTTTACTCTAAATCTAGGGCTGGGTTTGCCACTGCTATTTTACAGGGCATTTTGGCAGCTCCTACTATATAGTTTTGCCATCCTCCCTTACCTCTGCTTTGGGATTCTACCCAAGTGTAAGGACTGCAGCAATGTGAGATGAAGAACATAGTACAGTTATCTACCTACCATAAATGTAGATGTTCGAAGATCCACATTGCTGCAGTCCAATTTACCCTCCCTCCTTCCCCTCTGTTGTTGGAGGCGGATGTTCTTCATTCCACATTGCTGCAGTCCTAACTATTGGGTAGTCCGCTGTCCAGTCGGCCCGAATACCAAAGTATATGGCTGGCGTCAGTCAGTCCAGAGCGCGTAGAGCTGGCGCGTCAGTGCGTCCAGGGTACTATCGCATGACCCGGCGATCATATCCTCAGTCTTTTGCCGCATGGTCCACGTGATGCAGAAGCAGTTTTGCGAAGTGTAGGTTGGCGTTCTGAAAACTTTCCTAAGTCGGAGTTTCAGACCTGAATCAAAGTTGGCTAAATACCCGTTGGGGAACATTTTGGTTTTTCTTGCCTCAGTATTTAACGGATGTCAGAAAAGAGTGAATAACTGTATTTCTTGTGGGGAAGCAGATACCTCGCAAGGATTACGCATACTTTACAGTGTATACCTTGTTTAGGGCCTGAGCCGCGGCGTTGTTGGTTGCAACTCTTGTGCTAGATTTAACAAAAGTCCACTATTGGGTGAGAAGGTTAGGGCTATTACTTAGGTTAGTGCTTTGGGAAGCGTTGTAATTATAATGCCGCCGACTTGCCTCCGGCGCCGCCATTCGTCAAAAAGCTAAGGACAAAACAGCAAGCCTAGGGTTGATGAACCCGCGAGTCCCGGACGTCGGTTTCTTTAGAAGGCTCAGTGGAGCCAGGAGGTTTTGCCAGGAGTTTCTTTGGAGTCTCAGGCAGGGAAGACTCTTTACTGTTACAGGATGTGCCCACTCTCAGGAGGTGGAAAGCCGGGCCAGGCTGAGGGGGCTTCTCGGGTAACTGCCCTTCTTCCCTCTCTTCCCAAGGTAGTTAGAGCTTTTCTCCTTCTGTTTCCAGCTGCTTCTTGAGAGAGTAGGCCAAGTTTAGCTTCCAGTGGGGCTTCTCCCAGCACTTCAGGTTCTGTGCCTAAGAAACATATGCTTAAAATGGCAGAAGATTTAATTACTATGATTAGAGGCTCTATGCCCCTCCTGATAAAGGAGGCACTAGGGTGGAACCTGAGTTTGAGAGTTTTGAACAGTGTTCAGAAACTTCTGAGTCTTCTCTTGAGGAAGACTTGCAGGAGTATCCTCCTTATTCTGGATTCTGATGTGGGATGATTCCACTCCTACAGCTATCCCTCCTGAGGATTTCTGCATCATTTTCAGAGACTCTGCATTCCATGAGGGGAGCACTTTAAATGGGAAGGCCAAGATTACTCTGATTCCAGGAAAAGGCTTAGAATTCATATTTTTACCCCAGCATAGGCCCTGCTTCTATACCTCCTGTGTTGAATGTGGTGGAGAAGATGCTTTTTGCAGAAGGCTTCCCTGAACCCTGATTCTTTTGCCTCCCTGCCCCTGTTAAACCTGATAGGTACTATAGGGTGCCTAAACTCATAAGTATCTGTTTAAGAGTCCTAGGGCAGACCCGAAACTGTTTCCTCAGAGGCTCTAAAGGTGTTAAGGCTCTGTTAAAAATCCTATTCCACTACTGATAAAGAGGCAAGGGCTTTGGATAGGTGGGAAAGAAAGTGTATACTTCTTTCCACTTTGAAGAAGAATGCAATTAAAGAATGTTTTTTTCCTCCTCCCTCCCACCATGAGAGCTGCGTTGAATTGTCAGTTTCACATGCCTAAAATATCAAAATTATCTCCTTCACAATGGTGAAATCTAAGGTGGATGCTTTGGCCCAGGAAGGTATGAAGTGTAAGAAGAGTTGCTGGATTTAGTCTCATGTGTCTGGAACAAGTGGGTAAAGCATTCTTTGCAATGTGGTTTTGATGCTGTGCAGGCCTCCTGCAGGGTGGCTGCCACTCAGTTCTGTTCTTCCACTTGAGGCATGCCTGGTTGAGGGATCAGAATTTAAAGCAGCAAGGCATGTTAAGACTAGGATTTTGGATGCTCCTTTACAGTCTGATGTTGTTGTTTGGTTAAGCCTGGCCAGGAAGCAGTTTTTAAAGAAAATGGAGGACAAAGCTAAGTCTATGCAAACTGTTGGAAGATTTTTGCAGGTGCAGCCACCAAAAAGTTTAGTGAGAAATTGGCCTACTAAGGGATGGATTATTATCACTGCTTATGTTTCTGTAGTCTAGGGTAGGTCTAGGCGTGGTAGGGGCAGAGCTCAAAGAGTTCTTTTAGGCCTAGAACAGGGGTTCTCACCTGCTCAGGACTTCTGGTGAGGGGCAGGGGTCAGTCCTTTCGTAAATGAAAGCAGGACCCAATGACTCCTGCCTTTTCAGCTGCCAGTAGACTTTCTAGATCTGGCAGCTCCTTTAGGAAGGAAGACTGTCTCTTTTCAAAAGAAAATTGGGATTTAATCACTCCAAGACAGATGGGTGTTGGATATCATTCTACCACGGTTACAGGTTTTATTTCCATACATTGCTTGCCCTTTCAAAGGGCATGCCAGGCGTTCCTCCTCCACAAAGGAAAAAGGCTCACAAGCAAATTTCTCTCTGTTACTCCAAAATAGGGGGCCATTCAGCCAGTCCCTGTACCAGAAAGGGGACCCCTACAAGTTTTATTCTCGCCTCGTTCCTAGTACCAAAGAAGGGAACGTGGAGACCAAAAATTTTTGGGAAAAATCCTAACACTTATTTTGGGAAAAACCCAATTCAAAAAAATTTTTTGGGCCGGTTACCAAAAAAGGGGTTTTACCCGCCGGGCAAAAATCAGGGTTTAACCAAAATCCCCAAAAAGCTTACCTTAAAAAAGGGGGGTAAAGACAAGTTGCCCGGAAAAATCTCTTTAACTTGGGAAAATTTTTACAGTTCCTTTGCATTTGCCCCTTTGGTTACTTCTTCCAGGGGGGGTTATTCAAAAAAAAACCCCGGTCAGTGGTACCCAAGGGAAAGGGGGAACAAAAATTTTCCTTTGGGCAAGCCTGATTTTTGGGGCCCCAGAAAGGAACCCTTTAGGGAATTTTTGGAAAGTCCTTTGCAGTGTTAAGAAAAAGGCCCCAGGGTTATTCCTGTACGAAATTAAAGTGTCTGGGGGCCCCCCAAAACATGTCTTTCGGGTTTAAATAAATTTCCCGCGCCAAAAATTTTTCCTTTTTAACCCGGAAAACCCCAAAAAAATCTTTCCCGTTCCTTTTCCCCCTTCCCCTCCTCCCAAAATACTCAAAAGGCAGCCCAAGCCAAGGGATGGATCTTTAATTTGGGGTTCCCCAATTGGCCCAAACTGGCCCCTTTTGAGGGAAACTTGGGGGAACCCCCAAAAAGGTTTGGACCCCACCACTGCCAGGAGGGAAAAGTCATTTAAATTAAATTCCTTCTTCAAAAGGGAATTTTTTGTTTGGGGGCTCAAAAATTCCCCCAAAAAAAAGGGATTTTGGAACCGGGGCCAGACAAGGAAAAATTTCGAAAATGGGAAAAAATTTTTTAGTCACAAAGGAAATTTTTGGTTTTTTAAAACCAAAGTGGCCTTCCAAACTTTCAGACTACAAATTTTTCAACAAAGGGAAAGTTGCAGCCCAATTTTGCCCCTTAAAGGCTTTCCCCCCAAGGGTTTTTTCCCTTTTTCCCGGGGAATTTTTGACAAAGAAAACCCCCAACCCCCTTTTGTTTGGGGGCTCAAAAGGGGGAAAAACCCCTTCCCCTTTTCCCCGCAGGCAAGGAAAAATTTTATGGGAAAACTGCCTTTTTTTTTGGGAATTTTCTTCAAGGAAGGGGTTTTTGGAAACAGGCCCTTAGGGGAAGTTAAACCCAAATTTTATGGATAGGGAAACTAAACCCTTTTTTATTTCCAAATTTGGGGTTTTTATGGGGAAACCCCAAAAATAATTTTTTCCTTTTTACAAACCCCAAATAAAGGTTTTAAAAAAATTTTCCCCACTTGGAAAAAGGGAGTTTTTTTAGGGAAAAATTCCTTCAAGGTTTTTTGTTTCCCCCCCGCCCCTTTTTCCAAAAAAACCTGGTCAAAAAAAACAACCAAGGGGTTGGGGGTTTTAAAAGCTTTGATTCCCTCGGAAGGCCCCTGGGTTTCCCATTACTAGGGTCTGGTTTTAAAACCTTTTTTTGGCCTTTATTTTTACCCTTAGTTCAGGGCTACTTTTCAAGCTTCCCCCTTCCCTTTATCTAAACAGGGGGGGTTTCCCCGTTTTTAAAAGGGGGGGCAGGTTTTTTAAATTTTTCCTCCTTTTAAATTGTTTGGGGGCCAAAGGGCCCGCAAAAAAGTGGAGAAAAATGGAAAGTTTTTATTTTGGGGTTCAAAAAACCCCAATTTTTGGAGCCTTTAATTTTGGTTTTGGCTTTTTTCAAAATTCCTTCTGAGTTAATTGGGAAAAGGTTTTTCCTTTTCCCCAAAAAAAGATTTGCTCAGGGGAAATTTCCCCGCCCATATAAAGGTGACCCCCATTTTCCCCATCCCTTTTTCCGCAAATTTTTTGAGGGGAAAGAATTTTGACCCCCCCGGGCTCCCAAATTTTCCGTTGGGTTTCAAGTGTTGGGAAAACCCCTAAACCTTTTGGCCTCAGTTTTCCGGTGGGGAAAAATTTTAAAAAACTGTTTTTTGTTGGGCCCTTTCCTCAAGGGGTTTCTTTTTGGGTTTCCGGTTTTTGGGGAGGGGGCCTTTTTTTTTTCCCTTGGTAGGGGTTTTAAAAAACCCCTTTAAGGAAAAGGTTGGTTTCCAGGTTGTGGTTTAAACCAAAATTCCCATTTTCCCGGGGCCCCCAAAAAAAAGGGGAAAAAAGCAAACCCTTTGATGAACCGGCAATTGGCGGGTTTTTTTAGAAAGGCTAAAATTGGAGCCAGAGGTTTTTTCCTTTTCTTTGGGGTTTTCAGGGGAAGCCTGTTAAAAAAATTTTCAAGGGGGATTGGGGGGTTTCAGGTTTTGTTTTCCCTCTCTTCCCAAATGGGGTTTGGCCCCCCTTTTTCCAAACCTTTTGGGTACCTTTTCCATTTTTTCCCCGCATTTTTAAAGGGGTTTTTGGGCCCAAGGAAAAATTTTGGAGGAGTTTCTTGGAGGGTTTTATGCCCCTTTTTTTAAAGGGTTTTAAACCCCCTTTTTATTTTAAAGTTTAGGGCCCGGTTTTAAGATTTTTCAGGAGTTTCCTCCTTTTCCTTTTGATTTGCCACCCCCCTTTCCTTTTCCCCCTTTTGGGGTTTCCCAAAATTTTTGGACCCGCACCAAAGGGGAATTTTAAGGGGAACCCAAAATTTCTTTTTTATTCCAAAAAGGTTAGGGAATTTTTAATTTTTTCCCCCGCTTCCCTTCCCTTCCCCCCTGTGTTTAAGGGGGGGTTTTGGAAAGGTTTTAAGTTTTTGTCCCGCCCTTTTAATTTTTATAGGTATATATTAATATAATATTTTTTAAAAGGGTTGGGCAGGTTGGGGTTTTGGGGGCCCAAATTTTTAAAGGGTCTTTAAAAAACCCGGGCCCCCGAAAAGAGGAAGGGGGTTTTTTAAAGGGGAAAATTTTACCCCCTTTTTCCATTTAAGCCCTGAGGCGTTGTTGGGATTTCACTGGCAAAATACCCTTTTTCCTTTTTCAATTGGAAAACCCCAAATTCTTTAAGGTAGGTTAAAAATTCTTTTTTTGGGTTTGGTTGAAAATTGGGGAACATTTTTGAAAGTTTTTGATTGTGCAAAGGGTTGGGGTTGGTGCCCCGTTTTGGGTTTTGACCTTTCCCGGGTTTTTGGGTTTTTGAATTTGGGGCAAGAAAAAACGGAGGATTCCCTTTCATTGATTTTGTTTGGTTTCCCGTGGGCAGTTTTAAAAAAAGGGGGACCTAACAAAACTTTGATTTTTCCCCGGGCAGCCACCAAAGTTTTTGAAAAGGCCACAAGGGATTTTTAAATCCCCATTTATTGGGGGAGGTCAAAAAGGGGGTTTCCAACCAAGGTTTTTTAAAAGGTTTTGGAAAAAGGGGGTTTACCTCTAAATTTTTGGGGGGCAAGCCTTTGTAAACGGGCCCAAAGACCCGCCTTTTTCAGTTTCCCATTGATTCTCGCCCCGCCCAAAGGGCTGCCTTTAAAAAAATTGGGGTTTTTCCCAAGGCAGATGGGTGTTGGAACCAAGGTTTAATTTTAATTTTCCTTCAGGTTTAAAATGAGGTTTTCCCAAAAAAAGACCCCCAAACAAAAATTTTTCCCCTTTTCCTACCTTGCCTCCCTTTTTTCCAAAAGGGGTGGTTTTTTCCGCCTTTTTGTTCCAAAGAAGGGGGAAGGGAAAATTTTTGGGTTTAAAATTTTCCCCCCTTTTTTTTCTGGAATTCCCCAAAATTAAAAATGGTTGAAGTTCAACAGTTTTTTTCTGTGGGGAAAAATCCTGGGTGGTTTAACCCCCTTTGGCTCAAAGGAAACCCCACCTATAAGTTTAAATTGCAAAGTTTGGCCATTTGGCCCCAACAAACCGATTTTTGGTTTCTTAAATCAAAAAGGGATTAAAAAAGGGTTTGGTCCTGAAGTTTTCTTAGGTAAAAGGAAATTAAATTACCTTTTGTCTGGAGACTGGATGTGTGGTTTACCTACTTAACCAAGAAATTGGGGAGGCTTCTCCATTTTTAGTTTAGTCCCTTACCATTCAGGGTTTCTTAATCTTGTTTCGGCCTATTTTCACCAGGAACATGTTGGTAGTTGCAGGTCATAAGACTGTATGTATCCAAGATTCCCTTTGCTGCATTGTCATTGCCCATTTTTCAGTAGAGCTGGTTTGGAGGAAGGGGGTTGTTGAGCAAACCATTTTTTCTTACAGTAACCGTAAACCTTGTAAAATCTCAGTTCAGTTTCTGGTTCTGTACAAGATACACTGCATAAGTCCCTCCCCCAAACATAAGACTATCTTTAATCGAAACCTGGTGTTTTTTTTTTCTCCCCTTCATCATTTGCTTGCTACTTTTGTGGTATACTTCACCAGTGTTGTCATGCTAAGTTTCATTTGAGTGCCCTTCATAGGAATGTTCAGGCCATTGGTCTCAATATGGCTGTTTGTGTAATGTAATAGTTGGAGGCATCCTGTTAGCTGCAATGACTTTTTGGGCTGTTCAACCTCTAGTGCTTGGGTTTTGTTACAGTTCCAATTCCACACAGGCAATAGCCATGTATATGTATGCTGTAATGTGGGACTGAACTACTGTATGAATCATTGAAGATTCTTACATGCTTCAATCTTTCAAACCAGTTTTAAGTCATGTCTGAGCTGTCTGTAAAACAAGCAAGGTGTCTCTTTGTTTCATTGCTCCTTTAATCACTGGCCGGAGAGGTTTTAGTATGCTGGTAGCTGGATGGACACTATTGTACTTTGACAGTATTCGTTCCCTAAAGGCAAGGGCATTCTACATGACACTGCATCTTTAGTATGGTGCCACCAGTCTCATGGCTGACTGCCGCATGCCAGTGACTAAGTAGAACCTGTAGAAGGGATGTTTGAGTTGCCTCTCTTCATAGTTCACAGTAAAGTTTAGAACTACTACTTTCCTTGGGTCTCTTGGGTCAGGTGAGGACTCACTGGTCTAGACTGAGCAGGGTTCACAGTCCAAGTCCTGAAATTTAAACAGCTGTTTTCAGATATGGACAGACCTGCTTCTGTAGGAACACAGGCTTTGAATGAGAGCTAATATTGTTGGTGAATCTTCAGACAGTGGTACCCTGTTGACTACAGCCACCTGTTACATACCCACCCCATGCACTCTGCTTGTGTCTGAATACTTTTGGTTTGTGGCTGCATTAGGGCGGGTGATTTGATCACCTATTTCTGAGGTTTGGTAACTAGTTATCCTCAAGGTAGAAGGGCGACACTCTCCCACCCTTCTGCTCACCAGATGATACTAATTTGGCATCTGCCATCACTCTGTCACCACAGGTTGAGCTTTCCTTGGAGGTATATGAAAACCACTGTGGACCCTATTCAGATCTGTCATGCAAAGCTTGGATGTCCTTCATGGATGCATCTGCAGTCATAACAAGTGGGTTGTCCTGTCGTCAGGCAGCCCTGCAGTCGGCCGGATTCCAAAGTCCGGGTCCGGCTTCGGCTGATGTCGCACTCCACCCGACGTCATCTCTGTTGGTCTTCGGGTATAAAAGCATCAGCCGACGCCATTTTCCTCAGTCTTTCTTGCCGCGTGGCGCCCGAAGCAGAAGCTGTTCGCAAGTGCCGGTCGGTCGGATCCAGAGATTACTTCTACCGAATACTACTTCGAAGACTTCTAAAGCTAAGTACCCGTTGGGGACTCTTTCTTGCCTCAGCCGATGTCAGAAAAAGTTAACAATTGTTTAACCTGTGGGAAACAAATACCTCATAAAGATTTCCACTCTTACTGTCTGCCTTGTTTAGGCCCAGCCCACGACGTAGCAGCCTGTTCGCCTGTGCCTCTTTCAACCGAGCGCAGGCGCCGGTCGGAATTTGCAGAACAGTTTTTCGGTTCTGATTTTGCGTACATTATGCCGCCGGATCCTCCGACTACCCCAAAAACGCAAGATAAAGACCGACACTTTCGCGGTCCGCGGTTTCGGCCGAAACCACGGTAAAGCAAAGCGAGTGTCTCTGTTTCGCCGAAACCGAGAAAACTGCTCAAAGTACAGCTGAACCTATTCTTACAACTGAGGCCCCTGCTACAACTCTTGAATCCACCTCAGAAATTTTACCCACTACGGTGGTTGACTTATGTGACACCATCCCTTGGATGTCTCTACCCCAGCACGTGGTGCTGCTAGGCCTCCAGCTGCCATGTCCATTAAGGCCTTCGCCAGGGCTAAAGCAGCCAAGACTACTAAAACAGTGCCTGTTAAACCCCCATCCAGGCCCTCTTCTAGTTCTCAAATGCTTTCTTTGGCAGAAGATTTAATTTCTTTAATTAGAGGATCTCAATCTCACCCAGACAGGGCCTCTCAGCCCCAGAGAAGAGACCTAGGGCAGAGCCCCTGAGCCAGTGTCTTCTGATGATTCTGCTGATGAATCAGACATAACTGACCAGCCTGAGGCTCCCTTCTCCAATTTTGAAGATTCTGATGCTGAAGAATCCATTCCAGCTGCTTCCCCACCAGAAGAATTCTCATTTGGGGAAACCTTGCATGCCATGCGAGAACAGTTCAATGGCAGCAACAGGATTTTTCAGACTCCAGAAAAGACTTAGGACCTTTCTGCACCTCCCACAGCACAGGCCCTTAGCTATACCTCCTGTTCTCCCTGTGGTGGATGATGCTTTCAATGATGTTTGCTCCGCTCCAGATTCTTTACCCCAGCCCCTGCCAAACCAGACAGATTTTACAGGGTGCCAGATACTCATCACCACCTTTACAAGGCCCCACTTGCAGACCCAGAAACTATATCCCAGGGTCCCAAGGCAGTAGCGACCACAGCTAAAACCCTATTCCTTCTGAAAGGGAAGCAAGGTCACTAGACAGATGGGGTAAAAGGTCTACACTTCAGCTACTCTATCAGCTAGAGCTTTAAACTGTCAGTTTCACATGATACAATACCAAGAGTTTATGCTTGATCAGTTAACTAAAAACTAACCACTGATGAATCTCTTGATAAGAAATATGTATTAGAGATGGTAAATAACATACAACAGGTTAGCAACCATTCCTTAAAATGTGGCTATGATGCACTGGAGGCTTCATTTAGATCAGCCATGACAGGCACAGTGATAAGAAGGCATGCATGGCTAAAGGAACAAGCTTTACGGATCATGTTAAAGCTAAGTTGCTAGATGCTCCTATGGACAAGACAAGTTTGTTTGGTACACCTGCCCAGCAGGTTATGAAGAAAATGGAAGAAAAGGCAAAATCTGTTCAAACTGTTAAAGATTTCTTGCAGGTTCAACCCCAAGGTTTAGCAGGAACTGGCCTGCCAAAAATTGGTCCTTTCCTGACTCCACAAAATTTCAAAGGGGCAGGAATAGGCGTTCCAGAGGCAGAAACCAATCCAGAGGAGGTGCCTACAGAGGCGACAGTGGCAAGGTAACAACAGAGGCACAGACACAGCCACTGCCACTACATCAGCACAACCACAGTGACTTATTCCTAATTCCGCCTACCAGGAACAAATAGCAGCTCCTCTAGGCGGAAAGTTAACCTTATTTTCAAAGAACTGGCACTACATAACAAAAGACAAGTGGATTTTACAAACCATAGATCAAGGTTACGGTTTCACTTCCACACTTTACCAGTCAAAGAGGAATGCCAAATCTACCTCCAAATCAAAAACAGAGGCTCTACAGATAACGGAGTTAGCAAACATGAGAGCTGTGGAAAGAGTGCCAACAGCAGAACAAGGAAAGGGGTTCTACTCCAGACTATTCCTAGTTCCAAGAAAGGAAAAAGTTGGAGACCAATTCTCGACCTGTCCACCTTAAATACATATATCATTGTCCCAAAATTCAAAATGCTGACCCTACAGCAACTTCTTCCCATGCTGGGCAAGGAGTCTTGGCTGGTAACTCTAGATCTCAAGGAGGCATACCTGCACGTCCCCATTCGACCAATCTGCAGAAGATACCTCAGATTTCTTGCAGGATCAGAGCACTATCAATTCTCAGCATTGCCCTTTGGCTTATCTACTGCCCAGAGTATTCACAAAATGCCTGGCATCAGTAATCGCCATTGCAGACTACAGGGAATTCAAATTTACCCATACCTGGACGACTGCCTGCTACAAGGGGACAACAAAAGCAAGCTGACAACAGATTTACAAAGGGTCATTTACTTGCTACAAGGACTGGGATACACAGTCAATTTACAAAAGTCAAGGCTGATACCATCCCAAACAAGGACATTCTTGGGCGGAATTGGACACAGTACAACAAATGGCATTCCTGACTACAGAAAAACAAAAGAACTTCCTCTTTACTTCTTGGCACTAACAAAACTGAACAAGTTAACAGCAAGAAAAGTTCTGCAGGCCTTGGGCTTCATGGCATCATGCATAATCTTGGTCCCATTTGCCAGACTTCATATGAGAAACTACAGTGGTACCTAAAGAATTTATGGTCCCAACACAGACACAGTCTAGAAACAGAAATCCCACTAATTCCATGCTTAAAACAGGAGTTCCTATGGTGGGCTCAGGCATGCCAGTCAAACCCAGGCCTACCCTTTCGCAGATGTCAACCAAGCCAGACCATCACAACAGGCACTTCAGACCTAGGATGGGGGCCCACATGCTGGACAAATGCGTGCAAGGATTGTGGACACAGGATCAACTTCACCTGCACATCAATCTAAAAGAAATGCTGGCAGTAAAACTGGCAATCCAAAAGTTCAAACCATTTCTCAAAGAGGGCCAGTTGATGATAAGGACAGACAACACCACAGTCATGTGGTACATCAACAAACAGGGAGGCACTCATTCATACCCCTATGCAGAATGACCTTGGAGCTGTGGACCCTGGCACTCAGCTACAACATTCAGTTACAGGCAATATTTGTACCGGGAAAGACAATACTCTAGCAGACATATTAAGCAGAACCACTTGGATACCCACGAATGGAAGCTGCACCCGGACATCTTCAAGACCATCTCGAAGAAATGGGAATGCCACAGATAGACCTATTCGCATCACCTCTCAATCACCAGCTCAAAAATTCTGCACAAGGACATTCCACCCACTAGCATGGAAAGTGGACTCACTCTCCTTCAACTGGAAAGGCCTAACAGCATATGCATTCCCACCTCTTCCTTTGATACACAAGGTACTACTAAAAAACAAGGAAGAGCGTCCAAGGATAATCCTGATAGCTCCAAACTGGCCAAGACAACACTGGTACCCACTACTGAAGAGCATGTCTCGAACAATATGTGGCCAATACCCTGATGCCTTTGATGTTAACTCAGAACAACTACAGCATCATACATCCAAACCTAAAACGCTGCAACTGACTGCATGGAACATCACATAGCAGCAGCTAATCCAGAACTTTCCCAAAGAGTTAAAGACATTATTCTTGAAGCACGCAGACCTTCAACAAGAAGGAACTATGCTGGAAAATGGAAAAGGTTTGTCATTTGGAGTACGGAAAGAGGAAAAGATGTGTCAAACATAGATATGCCTAACATTCTGGAGTATCTGGCGAACTTCTTCATTCAGGCCTGTCCTACTCCTCCATCAAGATACATGCATCAGCTATTTCAGCAGAATACAGCTTTGATCCACCTGTTTTTCACACCTTTGCTCAGGCAGTTCCTCAGAGGAATCAAGAATGTAAAACCTCCAAGGAAACCACCATTACCAGCTTGGGATTTAAACTTTGTGCTAGAAAAGTTGACACTATCACCCTTTGAACCAGCAGCAACAGCAGACCTACAACACCTGTCATGGAAAACTGCTTTCCTACTGGCAATTACTTCAGCAAGGAGGGTTTCAGAACTACAGGCCTTAATGGCAGTGCAACCCTTCCTAATCTTCCACCAAGATAGAGTGTCCATGAGGACTAATCCTACATTTATGCCCAAGGTGGTATCCAGAGTGTCTTTAAACCAGGCAATCCACCTACCTACCTTCTTTCCCAACCCACAAAACAGAGGGAAAGAATACTGCATACCTTGGATGTACATAGACAGCTACGCTACTACTTGGACAGAACAAAAAATAGCAGAAAGACTGACCAACTTTTGTAGCCTATGCAACAGGAAGGGAAGGAAAAGCTATTTCCAAACAGACAATCTCCAAATGGATAGGAAATTGCATACGATACTGTTACTCCTTCCATGGAAAACCAATTCCACAGAACATAAGACCTCATTCTACAAGGGCAACAGCCACTACCACAGCCTTCTTACGAGGAGTGGCAACCAAAGACATTATTGAGGCTACTTGGACCTCCGTGCATACATTTGCCAAGCATTATAATTTGCCTCTATATTCCAGATCCCGAGCAGGGTTTGCCACTGCTGTACTGCAAGGGATCCTAAACACACCATAATCCACTTTTATCCTCCTCCCTAGTTGGCTATGGTATTCTACCCATTGTTATGACTGCAGATGCATCCATGAAGGACATAGTACAGTTTTGTACCTACCATAAATGTAGATGTCCGAACTGGATAGCATCTGCAGTCAGGATTAGCCTCCCTCCTTCCTCTCTGTGGTACTCCTAGGGTGTTTACGCTCCTAATAGCTAGCTGTTGAGGGGGGAGTCTTTTATAGTGTATTTGTTTGTATATATGTACATATATGCTTATTGTTGTGTATACCTCTATCTATTTGGAAACATTGGCATCTATCCAAATTTTTAGCCTGCAAGAGGGCTACTGGCATCTGGGGCAAGAAACACTGAGGAAAATGGCGTCGGCTGATGCTTTTATACCCGAAGACCAAGAGAGATGACGTCGGGTGGAGTGCGACATCAGCCGAAGCCGGACCCGGACTTTGGAATCCGGCCGACTGCAGGGCTGCCTGACGACAGGACAACCCACTTATTATGACTGCAGATGCTATCCAGTTCGGACATCTACATTTACAGTAGGTACAAAACTGTACTTTACGTAGGAAAAGGAGATATAAGCGGTCATTCATTTCACCATGCTTGTAACCCATCACGAGGGGTGACTCCTGTAACTTGGAAGTGTCCGATTTCTGTTAAGTTGATTCCAAGAAAAAATGTGCACTGCAAGCCCCCGGTTGACTAGAATGAGATCCTGACTTGGAGAACTGTTGAATTTGATTTAATCAAATGTAAGGCCCGGTGACTAAACCTACCCAGTATTAAACATTGAAAGAGGGTAGGTGAATGTTCTATTGTATCAAGTTGTTATTGAATAGGTAACTTTTAGATATCAAACTTGCTGTGCAGATTGAAGGCTTTCTTGTCCAGTCAGTCACTTTATTACCACTGCCCATTCCTCTTTGGTATAGTGAGATTTTTTTTTGTCATTAGTGTTTACTGACCTCCATAATTCTGACTTGTGCAATTAATTTCTAAAATTTGCTTCATACTTGAGCCCAAGTAGAATCCATTACTACCCAGTTCTCAGAGAAGGTATAATTTGGATTAAAATCTCCCACTTAAACTCAAGTTTGGTGAGAGTGATTCGTTTGCTTTCTTTGCACTTTAGGAAATATCATTCCATCGAGATGATCACAGTATCCCCTAGGGTGTAAATCTTTGCTACCAGGCGACTCCCTCAATCCCACCTGATGTGTGTAAGTGGACCTGCAATTGTACATGGCTATTACTTGTATGTAGTGCATGTAACTTGGTGATTATGTGGCAGTGCCTGGAAAGCAATATCTGTTAAGGGCTACTGTGTTGAGAGACACTAAAGAAATGTTAAACATCCCTTAAGATATTTAATCTTTGGGTGGCCAAGTATGCAGATAATAAACTAGGTTTTTATTACTTCGACAGAGAATAATTAACTACAACACCTTGTTTGGTTGATTCTTACCCTTAACTGGACTAAAAGTGAAGGTAAATGCACTGCTTTGCATTTTGGGAAAACAGTGGTTGATAAACTTTGGGTCCCCATAATTTACAGAAGCTGAACAAATATAAGGCTGTGGGTATTATATGTAGTAATTTTAAGCTCATGATTAATGCCTTAAAAGTTAAAGCTAAGGCATTAAAAGCTATTGCTTAATTTTAGCTATTTCTTGATTGTTTCTTGTTGAAAAGTTCTTAAAAAATCAGTCTTAAGGTTGCTCATAAGTCTTCACATCATTGAGTACATTGCAAGAAAGGTGATAATCTAGTTTTAAAAGGTGTTAATCCCAAAAGTGTTGCAGTCACCAAAGTAGGCAGTAAAACCATAAAGTAGAACACAGGACAAGTGCTTTCGTCCGTCCGTGGACTTTATCAGAACTGATGGCTTTTGCAAAGATCCAGTTTAGGTCTTCAGTGTGGTAACAATTCCAATTAAGCTAAGATAAATTTAAATTGGTTATGGAATGCTATTTAATGGACCTGACTCCACAAGTAGATGTACAAAATATAGTTTACTTCATATCTTAATTGATCCATTAAAAAAAAATTCAAATTTTCTGAGTAACCAAACTTAAGTTTTAAAGTACGTCTAAAAAAAAAAACAACTTGTACACTAAAAAAAAAAACTTGCACAAATCAATTGAAATTACAGTCTGATATTGTTAATCCTCGTTCATGCCTTACATTTGGTTATCTTTTCAGACTTTGGAACTGAGCCGGCCATCTTCCAAGCTCGCATCAGCTACAAACTCTCGAGCTAAAACTTTCCCAGAATTCCAATCTCCCTGTTACCTCTGATTTAGTTTTCAGCATCACCATTTGGTCGTGTCAAGCTACTTCTCGAGCGAAGTACAATATTTTTCTTCATACTAAATTCTAAAACAGCCTTTTTTCACAGAAAAGTTGTTATAGTTTTCTCTTACCTTATCGCATTTAGCGACCTATACTTTCTTGAATCTTTTCAATTCCTTCCTACCCTTTACTGTGAGGTAATTTCTTTTTTACTATCTTGTACCATTGCTGGTATTTGTTCTGGGTTTCCTTCTTTCTTTCTAACATGGCAGATAAAGGTAGACCAGGATTTAAAAGATACAGTTGACCCACCATGCGGGATTTGTAAGAATTTCTCTAACAGGACGTTGATTGAGAGAGAAAAATTAATATTGAAGGGGCTACTTAAATTTCCTTTTTCAGAGGCTATTTCTGGGTCAGAGGCTTCAACCCCTCCAAGATCCCATAAGAAAGAGTGATGAACATATAAAGGCCAAGTCTCTTCCTTCGTTCCCTGCTGGGGACCCCCAGGAACAGAGACCCAAGAAAGCTAAGCTTTCCAGTTCGGATTCGACTACTTCGGCTCTAGCGCTTCTAGTACCTAGACCTAAGGCCATCCGTGCCATCTATGACTTTGGCACAGACTAGCGTGCCCTTTACCGTATCTGTACAGAGGGGCTCCTTGGTTCAGTCGTCTTTACTGGCACCGACTGTCCAGTTGATGCAGACTAAAGTCGATGGATTTTTCGACGCCCATTGCCTTTTCGGCTCAGACAACTTACCCAGCACCGACCATTCAGTTGTCTGCACCGATTTTTTTTCTTTGGTTCCAGCCTTGGTGCCGACAACCACTTGGGTACCGACCTCATCATCGGTGCAGACCACGACTTCGGTACTGATTTCCTTGGTGCAGAGATCTGTAGTTCAGTCCTTTACAGCCCCTTGTTTTCAGTGCAGACCACCAAGGTGGGCACAGAGCTTGCTCCGTCTTTGGGATAGACCCGACTCCCCCTCGGCCATGTCCGTGAAATCCACTAGAAGCGCCTCTGAACACTACGTGTTGCGTCTTGTGGATCAAGCGCTTTTGGCCAGAGGTATCCTGCCCCCTCCCCCCCCCCCCCAGGACCTGTCCTTCCTCGGGAGGTGATCACCCTTTACCAAAGACCCCTACTTATTCTCCATTGCATTTGAAGCCCCTTGATATAACGCAGTCTTCCCCTCTACGGTTCCCTTTATGGACCTCACTAAGGAGCCGCGGTTGCCTTTGTGGCAGGAGAGTTTTGCTACGACCCAGGATGTCAGCTGTGGCGTATGTAATTTGGTGTTTCACAGCCATCCAGGGACTCGAGAGTTGGCAGGCTGAGCCACTTGGAGGGTTGATCCCTGGCTTGGGCACACAACCCTCTTCAGGTAGACTGGCATTCCAGCTAATGGAGAAGGCTCTGGGGTCTGTTGGCGATCCTGTGCTATCACACTCCCCGCCCTCCTCTAGACCGCAATGTACACAAGTCGCTCCTAGCGGACACTGGGTGCAAGGGCCTCAGGATATACTCCCACAGGAGACCCCTTTTGCGCAGTCTTCCCCAGCTTCTCCCTCTGAGGAAGTTAATCAAAAGAGCTCGTGCAAGAGGGAAGCACATGGACTCCACACAGGAGTCCCTTACTTAAGACAGACTTTGATGGGGAAGGGTCCCCTCCCTCACCCTCTGGGGTATCCTTTGGTGACATTCTTGAAATCCTTAGAGAGGTGACTGGCAGCCCTCGAACCCGATCTCTGAAGAGTCTGTGTTCCTGCAGGCCTTTTGCGCCCTGCCCCCTACCTCCTGAGCTACTCCATCTGCCGACAAACTGGTCCGGCTCGTCATGCAGCATGCATGGAAGGCTCCTGACACTGAGGCCATTCCCTGGAGCCAGATAAAATTTTGTCCCCTCCTGCTACTGATACCCATTGGTCCAAAGGTCTTCCTGTAGATGCTTTGGTGGTGGCAGCCGCAACTAAAAAGGACCTGGCAGAAGAAAGCTAGACTGTCTGCCCAACAGAGTCCCGGGCTCTGGACAGAATAGGGAAGCGTACTTTTGCATCAGTGACCTTTGCAATCAGGTCCCTGAACTATATGGTACACTTTACCAGGCTTCAAAGAGATTTAATTTTTGAGCTCTCTGAAACTTTGGCTGAAGCTGTGTCTGATGAGGTCCGTGGCAAAGTGGCCTCTCAGCTAGCCACCATTCAATAGATATTCAACTCCTCCATGCGCCTGATATCTCACGCATCAGAACGAGCAACTAGAGCAGCGAGTTCAGGCATTGTTCTGAGACGCGCCTGGATGCGCTTGTGTAATTTCGCAGAATCCTTCAAAGCTTCCTTTCTCAGCGTTCCCGTCGAAGCCTCTTCATTGTTTGTACCAAAGGTTAAAAGCACATTGGCCAGATGTGAACAGGACGGTAAGACCCTTTCTGACATGGTTGTCCATTATTATTCCCCTCAACGGGCTTTCTCCAGAAACCAGAAGAGTGGGAAGATGTGGCACAAAGTCTCCGGGTCCTTTCTGTGACACACAGGCAGAGTTCTCCCCTAGAGGCAGAGGCGGAAACTCACAGGGAAGATGCCCTTTTCGGGGCAGAGGGGGTCCGTGTAACCAGGGATGTTCATAGTATTTCACTGCTCCAGTCATTACACTTGGGTTATCCTGCAATCAGGTGGTCCCCCAGTCGGCCAGAGTTCCAAAGTCTTGTGTCTGGCGTCAGTTGCTGTCGCTTCTTCCCTGACGTCAGTGCGCCAGGGGTATACAAGATGCAGCCGACACCATTTTCTTCAGTCTTTCTTGCCGCACGGTGCCCGAAGCAAAAGCAGTTCACAAGTGCCGGTTGGCCGACTCCTGAGATTTTCAATTCGAATTTTCAGAACCAAAGTCTTCAATAAAGCCAAGTACCCCGTTGGGGAAACATTTTCTTGCCTCCAGACCGATGACAGTAAAAGTTAATTGTATTTCTTGTGGGAAGCAAATACCTCAAGGATTTTTATTCTTACTGTATTCCATGCCTAAGCCCAGACCACGACGTCACTAGTTGTCGGTTTTGTGCTAGATTTAACAAATGCACTGTTAAATGTCTGTTTGATTTTGCTCGCCATTACTTTGGATGAAGGTTTTAATTATACCATGTCAGAACAACTGACCAGAATACACAAAAAACGTAAAGGCAAAGATAAGGACAGGCATCCGAAGCCCAAAACTGACGAAGCCTCTTCTAGGCCAGTCGCCGGCTTGCCGGTTCTCAGTGAGGTGCTTTTGCAGTCCCTGACACCAGCTACCTCAAGAGCCACAGGCCGCCTCAGACTCCCACGTGGAGATGTCTAGGCCTCTGGATACTCAAGGTGTTGGGCCTACGGAAACTAACCCTTCAGATGGGTATGGAGCCGCTGAGCAGGCATCGGCTTCTGAGGGTGTTTTCAGACCATCACAGATTACCATAAAAACTACAGCCAAGTCTAAAACTCCATTAAAGACAAAGAAGCAAGTACAGAATTCATCTGGACAGGCCTCCATGCCTAAAACACAGATGCTCAAAATGGCCGAAGATTTAATTATTCTGATTAGGGGTACCCATCCCCCTCCTGAGAAAAGGCCTAGGCAGGACACAGACTGATTCCTCTGACCAGGTTTCCATTTACTCTGATTCCTCTTCAGACCAGGGATACTCTTTACCCCCCTATGAGGACTCTGATGCTGAAGAATCAATTCCTTCAGCCTCTCCTCCAGAGGATTATTCTTTTGGGGAAACTTTACATACCATGAGGGAGCATTTCCATCGGGAGGGCCAGGATTACTCAGAATCCAAGAAAAGGCTCAGATTTTCTTTTACCTCAGTACAAACCCCTTGCCATTCCGCCAGTGTTAGATATTGTGGACGATGTGTTCTCTAAATCCATTTTAAAGCCTGATTCTTTGCCCCCTGCTCCAGTCAAGCCAGACGGGTACTACAGAGTCCCTGACTCTCAAAAAGTTTCTTTATAGAAACCCTGTTGCTGACCCAGAAACTATATTTCCCAGGGTCCCAAAGGGGTAAAGGCTTCCACTAAGAATTTAGTTCCCTCTGACAGGGATTCCTGAGCCATTAGACAGATGGGGGAAGAAAGTTTTACACTTCTGCAACTTTAGCAGTGAGAGTTTTAAATTGCCAGTTTCACATGCTTAAATACCAACAATATTAATGTCTCTGTTAAAGCAGAAAATGATTACAAGTTCAGAACAACCTGACTACAAGGAAATGCAGGAATTATTGCATGCAGCTGAACAAGTGGGCAAACGTACTCTGCAATGTGGTTTTGATTCATTAGAGGCTTCTTGTAGAGCAGCAGAGTTACAGGATCTGTTATTCGAAGACATGCCTGGTTAAAAGAACAAGGTTTACCTGACCATGTTAAGGCTAAATTATTGGATGCTCCTTTACAGCAGGATATTATATTTGGTGTTAAGGCAGAAGAGGTATTAAAGAAAATGGAGGATAAGGCAAAAATCTATGCAAACTGTGAATGATTTCTTACAGGTACAGTCACCTAGATTTAGCAGAAATTAGCCTTCAAAGAATTGGTCCTTTCCAGTGTCAGACAGACCACAGAGGCAGATACAGATGCCCAAGTGGCAGATCTCAGCCCTAAGGCTCTTACAGACCACAACAGTGGGGTGCTTCAACCCCAAAAGGAGGTGAAGACAAGTCACAACCTTACAGGAAACGGTCCCAATGACTTCCCCCTTCGAATGCCAAGCACTTACCTTTTGGCAGCTCCCTTAGGGGGAAAACTTGCACTTTTTTCTCAAAATTGGCATATAATCACTCAAGACAAATGGGTTCTGAATGTTGTGTCTCAAGGTTACAGGTTCCACTTTCACACTCAGCCAAGGCTAAAAGGAATGCCAGACCTGCCACAAAATCAATGGGCAGAGGCACAAAAACAAATTACAGCCCTCATGGGCATGAGAGCTATTCAAAAAGTGACGCAACAGGGACAAGGATTTTACTCAAGACTTTTTCTGGTCCCCAGAAAGGACAAAGCCTGGAGACCCATACTAGACCTTTCTACTCTAAATACTTAGCTGGATGTTCCGAAATTCAAAATGTTGACACTACAGCAGCTTCTTCCCATGCTGGGCAAGAAGGCTTGGCTTGTTACTTTGGACCTCCGAGGCATACATGCATGTCCCTATCAGACAAAATTGCAGAAGATGCCTCATATTCATAGCTGGTTCAATGCATTACCAATTCTCTGCACTGCCCTTTGGCTTTTCTACTGCGCCCAGGGTCTTCACAAAGTGCCTGGCATCAGTAATTGCATTTTGCAGACAAAAAGGAATCCAAATATATCCATACCTGGATGACTGCCTTATTCAAGCAGAGAGCAAGGACATTCTTCTAAAGCATCTGGCATTTGTAAAAAGGTTGCTAATTTACCTAGGGTACACAGTAAACGAAAAGAAGTCAAAACTAGTGCCCTCACAAGAGATAATATTCCTGGGTGCAAGCTTAAATACTACGGCCCAGATGGCTTATCTCACGCCAGACAAGCGAGGACAACTGGCTCAGTACTTTCAATTGATGGCAACAAAGACCAAACTCCCTGCAAGAAAAATTCTGCAGGCCTTGGGATTCATAGCATCCTGCATACTACTAACTTCATATGCCAGACTGCATATGAGGAAATTACAATGGTACCTAAAAAGTGTGTGGACTCAACACTATCACAGTTTGGAAACAGTAATACCACTAATTCCCTGCCTACAACAGGAGTTTCAATGGTGGGCACAGGCATGTCACCTCAAGGGACAGCCTTTCACTCTACCCACAGCCAGGCAGACACTAACAGATGCTTCAGATTACGCCTGGGGAGCACACATGGCAGGAAAATGTATTCAGGGCAAGTGGACTGCAGACCAAATGCATCTTCACATCAATCAAAAAAATGTTGGCCGTACAAAATGCCCTAACAGCTTTCAAGGACCTTCTGCATCCAGGACAACTAGTACTAAAGACCGACAACACCACAGTTATGTGGTACATAAACAAGGGGGCACTCGATTCTTATCCCCTATGCAGACAAGTCAGGACCTTGTGGGACACAGCTCTAGCCTATCAAATTCATCTACAAGCACAATTCCTGCCAGGAAAGAAACGCTCTCTGGCAGACGACTTAAGCAGAAACATCATGGATCCTCATGAGTGTGGAAATTAAATCCACAAGTATTCAGCATGATAACGCAGAAATGGGGGTGCCCAGACCTAGATCTTTGCCTCCCCAAAGAATTGCCAACTAAAAAATTCTGCACAAGGACCTATCACACACAAGCATGGAAGGTAGATGCTCTCTTGTTCAGCTGGAAAAGCCTAAAAGTTTATGCCTTCCCACCACTGCCTCTCCTTTCAAAGGTACTTCTAAAAGTCAGACAAGAAAAACCACAGGTGATCCTGATTGCCCCAGACTGGCCACACCAGCACTGGCACCCAATCTTAAAGAACTTGGCTCAAGGCCCACCATGGATTTTACCTCTAACTCTGCACCTTCTGACTCAACAAAACAATCTGATCCTGCACAGTCATCTCAAAACCTTAAACCTTGGCTGCATGGCAGATTCATTAGTCAAGCAGACAGCATCTCTCTCTAAAGCTGTTATGGATGTTATTTTGGAGGCCTAACACCAGGAAATCTTATTCAGAAAAGTGGGAGAGATTCTGTGCCTGGAACCATGCTCAAAGCTTTGACCCTCTTGTCCCAAATATTCCTCAGATATGGCATTACTTAACTGAGATGCTGGACAAAGGGCTATCTTTTTTCATCCATTAAGATCCACGCCTCTGCCATCTCTGCTCATTACAACACAGATCCTCCTAGTTTCTCTCATCCATTGCTAAAACAGTACCTCAGAGGGGCTAAAAACAAGACCGCCCCAGAGAGCACCAACACCAACTTGGGACCTCAATTTTGTCGTAGAAAAACTAACCTTACCTCTTTTTTGAGCCAGCAAATTCAGCAGAATTAAAATATGTATCATGGAAAACTGCTCTGCTTTCTGGCAATAACCCAAGAGTCTGAGTTACAGGCACTAATGGCAGTGGAGCCTTTCATCATTTTTCACCAAGACAGGGTTTTTGTATGAACAAACCCTTAATTTATGCCCAAGGTGGTATCCAGTGTGGCTTTTAATCAAACTATTCACTTGCCAACTTTTTATCCAAATCCCCAGAATAAAGGGGAGAGACTTCTGCATTCCTTGGACATACACAGGCAATTACTTTTCTACTTGGACAAAGCAAAAGCTTTCAGAAAAACTGAACAATTGTTTGTAGCATATGCTGCAGGATCACAGGTTAAGGCTATTTCAAAGCAGACCATTTCAAAGCTGATGGGACACTATCCGGTTCTGCTACACACAGCATGGGAAACCTGTACCTAGTAATATTAGGCCACATTCCACCAGGGCAACAGCCACTTCAACTGCCTACCTCAGAGGAGTACCTACCAAAGATATCTTGGAAGCTGCAACTTTGAGTTCAGTGCACATCTTTACCAAGCATCATCACTTGCCTCTCTATTCTAGATCCAGAGCTGGCTTTGCCACTGCAGTGCTGCAGGGCCTCTTAAGTCACCCCAAATCCTCTATAGAACCAGCCACCCTAACTCAGCTTTGGGATTCAACCCAAGTGTAATGACTGCAGCAGTGAAACACGATTAACGTAGTACAGTTTGTTTGTACCTACCATAAATGTAGATGTTAGTGTCTTCACTGCTGCAGTTCTGGTTACCCACCCGCCATCCCCTCTTTCATAGCTGGGACTAATCTATACCTTTCTACCCTATGCTACCTATGTGGTGTATTTGCTGATAACTGAAGGTTTTGTTTTACCTTGTATGTTTTATTAGCAATATGTATTGCCTACCTATTTGGGGGCACCTGACATCTGGGGCAAGAAAAACTGAAGAAAATGGCGTTGGCTGCATCTTGTATACCCCTGGCGCACTGACGTCTGGGAAGAAGCGACAGCAACCGACGCCGGACCAAGACTTTGGAACTCTGGCCAACTGCGGGACCGCCTGACAGCAGGATAACCCAAGTGTAATGACTGCAGCAGTGAAGACACTCTAACATCTACATTTATGGTAGGTACAAAACTGTACTTTCCAGGGACTCTTTCCCTGGCCAATCCTACCAGCGCTCCTGAAGAGCAGTCCAACTACTTTGGAAGTGGTTGGGGTTCGTTTCTTTGTACCCTTCTACCTGGCTAACCATCACCACAGATTCATGGGTACAAAGGATAATAACCAGAGGTGATCAATATTCCCTTCGACCTTTGTCCCGCTCCCCTAACTAACTTACCTGACGTTCCACCCAGTCAAAGGGAAGAAGCAGCATTAGAGATTTCAAAACTGCTAAGAAAGTCATCCAGATTGTCCCTGCAAACCAGATAGGATCTGGATTCTACTAGAGACTATTTTTTGGTGCCAGAGAAAACCGGGGACTGGAGACCAACTTTGAATCTCAGTATATTGAGCAAGTTTGTAAAAGTACACAAATTCCAGACTGTCACAATACAGTCTATCCTTCGCCTTTTGGAAAAAGACGATTGGATGTGCTCGATAGATCTTCAAGATATTACTACCACAAAAGTGGACAGACCATCAAGAAGGTTCCTTTGGGTCTGTGCGGCAGCCAGTCACTACCAGTTCAGAGTACTGCCTTTCGGACTCTACAGCCCCTAGAGTTGTTCACAAAGTACATGGCAGTCGCGCAGCTCACTTGCGACTACAAGGATTCCAGGTGTTTTCCATACCTAGACTACTGGCTCATCTCTGCCCCCACCAGACCTCTATTGGAAGAAGCCCTGGCATACTCCCTCTCCTCTCTGCAGAAAGGCTAGGCATAACCATAAACTGGAAAAATCCTATCTCACCCCATCTCAGCCCACAGAATTCATAGGGGTCATCTTGAATACAAAGAATTCCAGAGCATCCATTCCAGAGCACAGAATTCTAAGGATAAAGCAACAATTGATCCCAGTCCTTTCAAGGGAGAAATCCACAGCACACTGTTCTACAGTTGTTGGGTTCCATGGCAGCCTCTATCACCATTGTCTCCCTGGCCAGGTTTCACATGAGGCTTCTACAGTAGCTACTGCTCACCCAATGGTATCCCTTTCAGTACCCTCTTTCAGCCAAGATTCGGGTAACTTGCACAGGTGCAAACAGGATTTAAATTGGTGGATGGCCCACAACCAGTCACAATGGTCTCTCCTCTTCTCCCCCCAACAGCCCAAGGCTGCAGTGACCACAGACTCCTCCCTGATGGGGTGGGGGGCTATGTCCGGGACAGACTCTCCAAGGTTCTTCCTCCGAAATGGATGCCCATCTGCATATAAATGAGCTGAGGGCGGTGCTTCTGGCGTTGCAAGCATTCCATCCCCTGCTGCCGTCTGGGACTATTGCGATACAATCTGACAACATGGCTGTGGTCTGGTACATCAGCAAACGGGGTGGAACCAAATCTTACCACTGTGTTGAGAGGATATGGCATTGGGCAATGGCTACCAACAGCTTTCTTCTAGCAATGCACATTCCCGGGAGTTCCAACGCGATAACAGACTCAGCAGGTGTATACTACAACCTCACGAGTGGTCCCTGAATCCCTTGATAGCAGTGGAGATTTTCAACTGCTGGGGTCTTCCTTGCTGCAACGTTTTTGCGTCCCCCACCAACTACAAATGCAACAACTATTTTGCCCCAATTCCCCCTCCGGGACAGTCACCCAGGGATGCTCTAGTCCATGATTGGCCCTCTGGTCTACTTTATGCATTTCCACCTCTCCCCCTCATTCCCCAGTTTCTGAAGAAAGCCTGCCAGTTGAAGAGTAAAGTAATCCTCATAGCATCATATTGGCTTCGTCAGATTTGGTTCCCCTTCCTTTGTCCTCACCTGCTAGATCAACCGTGGAGTCTCCATCCAACCCTGGGGTTGATCTCCCATCTGCAGAATCTTTCACCCCAACTTTAACAGCCTGAAGCTCACAGCTTGGCTCCTCCAATTCCCTTGATTGCCAGGCAGAATGATCTTTCTCTGCCAGTACGTGACATTCTTATTGCATCTCAAGTCTTGAGATCATATCTCAGCAAGTGGAGAAGATTTATCATTTGGCTGAAAGAAAAACAGACAGATCATTTTTCAGCACCAGTGTCTATAGTACTGGAGTATCTATACCCTATTTCAGTCCGGTCTATCTGCCTCTACCATTAGTTTATTTGGCTTCAGTATCTAATTTCCATGATGGTGTCCAAGAATCCTCTGTCTCTCAAATTGTGCAAGACTTTCATAAAAGGCGGGAATCCTCTAACAAAACCCCTTATCATGGGACCTGTCATTAGTCCTACAAGCTTTGACAGTGCCACCTTTCGAACCAGCTTCTTGCGGCCTCAAATATTTGTTGTTTTTGGTCGCCATTACTTCTGCCAGGCGTATCTCTGAGCTTCAAGTCTTATGCATCAAGAGTCCATATTTGATTTTTCAGAGAGATGGTGTCATTGAGAACTAATCCTTCCTTTCTGCCAAAAGTGATCTCTGAAATGTCCATTAATCAAACCATTGAATTGCCAGTTTTCTTCCCCAATCAAAGTATTGCCTACATACCCTAGATATTAACAGGCAAATTCGCTTATACTTGAACAGGATTAAGGCCTCACGCAAATCAGACCAGTTATTTTTGGCCTATTCTGGACCTAGATTAGGATGTGCTGTTGCTAAGGTCACATTGGCTAAATGGTTGAAAGACTGCACGACCTTCATTTATAGACAATGTAATATTCCATTACCTACTACCATAAAGGCTCATTCTACAAGGTCGGTGGCAACTTCTGCTGCCTTCCATGCCAGAGCCTCTTTGCATGACATTTTAGGGCAGCTGCAACTTGGGCTACTCCTCATACCTTCATCAATCATTACAAAATGGATTTGGTCTCCAGGGGAAGAGCATCTTTTGGTTCTATGGTGTTCAGGAATGTCCTTCCATGAGAGCCTCCCAGGAATAAAGGTAGCTGGGGACTCTGTCCCACATGTAAGGAATGAACGAGTATTAACAATATCAGATAAAGAAGTTAAGTCTTACCATAACATTCCAACTGTATTGTTGATCCTTCATTCATTACGACCCTCCCTCCTCCTCCTCCTCCTCCTCCTCCTCCTGTGGCTTCTAGTGGATCTCCCCATCCGGTTCTGTTGGGTCCTTTGACCAGAGGTAGCCTCTACCTTCTCTTGACTTGCATACTCAATCTGAAGTAACAGGGAGAGGGGAATTCTGGGTAAGAGTTTTAGCCTGAGAGTTTGTAGCTGACGTGAGCTTGGAAGATGGCCGGCTCAGTTCTGAGGTCGGAACAGATACCCACATGTAATGACTGAACGAGGATCGACAATACACATGAAACGTTATGGTAAGACGCACCTATTTTTCTTTCAAATCAAATTAAGTTGTGAAAAAATAATGCAAAATTTATGCTACAAACACCAACCATAAAACAGTAGTGAATATAATACTTTAGCTTGGCAGCTCTAATTCTAATAACAGGCTGTAAGGAAACTAGCCTGGCCTCAAATTTTAACTGTGGCATCCAGCCTCATCTGCCAAAGAAGTTTCTTAATATTAGTCTGTTTTCCCAAGTGCCCCCCTGGGATCCTTGGGAACTATTTCTAAAATACCAAATAAGAATGTTTTGAAACCTATACAGGACAGTGAATGTTTGCATAAAGTGTTATTCATACTGGCACTTTTCCTGTCGTAAAGGTGTTTGTAAATCCCTTTGGTCAGTTTCCTCTTTTCCCTACATAAAAATTATTGCATTGATTACAAACTGCAGTGTAAACATGACCTGTGGAGTTACAATCTCCCTTCATCAGGGTATCAAGATTTTGACAGACAGTTACTTTAAAGAATTTTTCTCTAAAATGTACTGACAATATTTACACTTGCCACACTGGTTCATACCTAGCTTTGGTATGGGGTTGTGCTTTTCTAGCTCCTCCTTTCAAATTACTGTGCACTCTATAAACAAATGTAGGTTTTGTCCTATAAATAGTGATGTAAATCTTCGTCAGGTTTAAGGATGGCCCAATTATGGGTAATCTCCTTAACCATAGTACTGAGTTCATCATGTTTAATGGCCATACCCAGGGAAAAGTTTGCCTGATTGGGCTATGAACTCTTGCCAGCGTCAGCTAATAAGCAAGGTTTCCCCAAAATACATTGAAAATGGTTCTCTCTTTATCCAATAACTCCATCTTTAGTTTAGTAACAAAGTCTGAGGGGTAGCCTCTGTCCAGAAACATTCTAGAGATGACCCCAAGCTCATGTATCAAAAGTTCATCTTTGGATGTCATACGGGCAGCCCTTATAAACTGCCCCTCGACTAAGTTTCTCTTGCAATGCATCGGATGATTGCGTGTAAAATGAAGGTACGAGTTTGAAAGTGTCCTTCCTATAGATACTGAACACTAGGGCACCCTCTTGAATCTCTAGGTGGACCTCTCAAAAAATGTTTTACAGTGTCCAACCCAGTGGGTAAATCTCAGGAAGTCCGTGGTGGTAAACTCGTAAAGAGTTCTATATCATTGCTGTTCCATCCCAAACAAATGTTCAAGGTATCTGGAGTAAAAAGACCAAAAATTACTAAACCTAGAATGAAACAAGAGCCTGTTTTCCCAGGTGAGCATGACTAGATTTGCAAAAATAGGGGTGCAGGCTGCTCCCATTGCTACCCCACTCACCTGCTTATAGTATTCACCTTCAAAGAAAATGTTAGTCCATTAAATCCACTAAAAATCGTATCTCTGAACGGTTAAAAAGTGGCCTTGGGGAAATAGTTTCCTCAAAGAACTCCAATCCTGTATCGTGAGGGATGCAGGAAAAAAAGGTCTGTGACATCAGTGGTCAAAAATTGTACTCTTGTCACTCAAAAGACCAGGGTTCAACTTCCTCCAAAAATTCCATGAGTCCCCTTTAAGATAGGTTGGTGGTTAACTAAGTTTTCAACTTCTTGTCCAAGTTTACTGCCAGGGGGTATGTTTTGGACCCCTGGGCTGCTACTGTAAGCCGGTATGGGGGATCTTCTACATTCTTGGCATCTCCAACACCAAAAAATGAGGGAATCTGTGCCTCCTTAGTATACGAGAACTACTAGGTTTCATTTTAGGGCATCCTCAAGGAAGAAGTCTGTGTGAAATATTGATCTCATTCCTAGAGGTTGATGTTCTTCGTGTTTCACTGTTGGTCATCACATTTGGGTTATCCGTTTGCAGTAGCCCTCAGTCGGCTTGATTAACAAAGTCTTGGGTCCTGCGTTGGTGGCGGTCTCCTCTTCCATGATGTCAGGGGTATAAAACATGCAGCCGACGCCATTTTCTTTGGTCTTTCTTGCCGCGCGGTGCCCGAAGCAGTTGTTCTTAGTGTCTCACTGTTGCAGTCATTACATTTGGGTTATCTGCTGGCAGGTTGCCTTCAGTCAGCCTGAATTCCAAAGTCTTGGGTCCTGCGTTGGTGGCTGTCTCCTCTTCCATGATGTCAGGGGTATAAAACATGCAGCCAACGCCATTTTCTTTAGTCTTTCTTGCCGCGCGGCGCCCGAAGCAGAAGCATTTTGCAAGTGCCGGTCGGCCGACTACTGAAATATTCGGGTTTCGGTTTCAGAACCGAAGTCTTAACTAAAGTACCCCGTTGGGGAAACATTTTTTTTCTTGCTTTTTACCAATGTCAGAAAAAGTTAATTGTGTTACTTGTGGAAAGCAAATACTTAAGGATTTCTGTCTATACTGTATTCCTTGTCTAGGCCCTGATCACAACGTGCCTGGCTGTTGGTTTTGTGCTAGATTTAACCAACGCACTGTTAAGCTTCAGTATATTTTTGCATCAAAGTATTTTGGAAACAGATTTAACTACCCAGAAATGTCATCAGATAGTAATCAGACTACCGGAGTGCATAAAAAATGCAAAGAAAAGGACAGAGAAAGGCAGTAGAGATCCAAAACGGATGACTAAGCTTATCCTAAGCCAGTCGCCGGTTCGCCGGTACTCAGTGAGGTGCTTTCGCAGCCCCTGATGCCTGCTACCTTAGTCACAGGCCTCTACTGACACCCATGTGGAGTCCGGCATACCGCAAGATGCTCAAGGTATTGGACCGGATATATCCCCCTCCGATGGGGTTTCTGAGGGTGTACTCAGACCTCAACATTTGTATATCAAACCGACGAAAGCTGCAAAACCAAAGACAAAAGCAACTTCTAAAACTAAAAAAAAAAAAATGACGTATGAGCCATGTGCACCGGCCGCTATGCCTAAAAAAACAGATTATCAAAATGGCTGAATACCTTGTTACCTTGATCAGGGGTACCCATCCCCCTCCTGATAAGAGGCCTAGGCAAGACACTGATTATGAATCTTCAGATCAGGTTTCTATTTCTTCTGATCAGGAGTTATCTGTACCTCCCTATGAGGATTCTGATGCTGAGGAGTCTATTGCATCTGCATCTCCTTCTGAGGATTATTCATTTGGAGAAACTTTGCATACTTTGAGGGAGCATTTTCACTGGGAGAGTCGAGACTTCTCAATCAAAAAAGAGGCTCAGGGATTTCCTTCTTCCTCAGCACAGACCTTTAGCCATTCCCCCTGTTTTAGACATTGTGGATGTTTTCGGAGTCTAGACTGACCCCTGATTCCTTACCTCCGGCTCCCAGTAAGCCTGACCGATACTACAGGGTCCCTGACTCACATAAATTTTTTTATTTAGAAATCCTGCTGCTGATCCTGAAACTATTTCACAGGGTCTAAAGGGAGTTAAGGCCTCGACGGCAAAAAAAAAATCCTACCCCCTCTGACAGAGATTCAAGGGCACTGGACAGATGGGGGGAAAAAAGGTTTATACATCTGCAACCTTGGCAATCAGGGCCTTAAACTGTCAATTTCATATGCTTAAGTACCAACATGATGTTATGGGATTGCTGTAACAGAAAATGATGATTTCAGAATGTGCAGAAAGTAAAGAATTGCAGGCATTGGTGCATGCAGCTGAACAAGTTGGAAAGCATACTTTGCAGTGTGGTTTTGATTCCTTGCAGGCCTCCTGCAGGGCCGCAGTTACTGGATCTGTGATTAGGAGGCATGCCTGGTTAAAGGAACAAACTTTACCTGATCATGTTCAAGCTAAATTGCTAGATGCACCTTTACAGCATGATTCTCCGTTTGGTATTAAGGCAGAAGAGGTTTTAAAGAAAATGGAAGATAAAGCTAAGTCTATGCAAACTGTTAAAGACTTCTTACAAGTGCAGCCACCAAGATTCAGTAGACACTGGCCTACAAAAAACTGGTCCTTTCCTGTGTCGGAGCTCAAAAGGGCAAATCCAGGCTCCCTAAGGGTTCCAGATACCAGGCGCAAGATTCATACAGGTCAAAGCAATGGTGTGCTTCCAAATTCAAATCTGGAGGAGATAAGGCGCAAACCCCCTCTGCCTACACCAAGCACTTATCTTTTGGCAGCACCCATAGGGGGAAAACTAGCACTTTTTGCTCAAAATTGGCATTTAATAACCCAGGACAAGTGGGTACTAAACATCGTATCACAGGGATACAGATTTCGTTTCCACACTCTGCCAATGGCAAATGGTTGGCCAGCTCTGCCAAAAAATCAATGGGCAGAGGCACAGAAACAGGTTATGTCCCTCATGGATATGGGGGCCATTCAGACAGTACCAGAACAGGAAAAGGACAAGGTTTTTACAAAAGATTGTTCTTGGTACCCAGAAAGGACCAGGCCTGGCGGCCAGTACTGGATTTATCGATTTTGAACAAATACCTGG
Source organism: Protopterus annectens (assembly GCF_019279795.1). Lineage (NCBI taxonomy): Eukaryota > Metazoa > Chordata > Ceratodontiformes > Protopteridae > Protopterus > Protopterus annectens. Next base: position 1,859,714,689 of record NC_056728.1, on the reverse strand, counting down.
ACATTCCAAAATTCAAAATGCTGACTTTGCAGCAGCTTCTACCCATGCTTGGCAAGAATGCTTGGCTGGTGACTTTAGACCTAAAAGAGGCATACCTGCATGTCCCAATAAGACAATCGTGCAGAAGATACCTCCGATTCAAGGCTGGCTTAATGCATTACCAATTCTCTGCACTGCCCTTTGGCTTATCTACTGCGCCCAGGGTTTTTACAAAGTGCCTGGCACCAGTAATTGCATTTTGCAGACAAAGTAGTATACAATATATATCCTTACTTGGACGACTGTCTCATTCAAGCAGAGAACAAGGACATTCTTCGACATCTGGCGTTTCTGAAGAGTTCTAACATGCCAAGGGTACACACTAAACGAAAAGAAATCACAACTGGTACCCTCTCAAAAGATAACATTCCTTGGTGCAAGCTTGAATACAACTGCCCAGATGGCTTACCTCACGCCAGACGAAGGCAACTGACTACTTACTTCGAGCTGATGGCAACAAAAACCCATTCTTCTGCAAGACAAATTCTGCAGGCTCTGGGCTTCATGGCATCCTGCATACTACTGATTCCGTATGCAAGACTGCATATGAGGAAACTTCAGTGGTACCTAGAAAGTATATGGAGTCAACATTCTCAGTCTGGAAACAATAATTCTTCTCATTCCCTGCCTGCAACAGGGGTTTCTATGGTGGGCAAAGCCATGTCACCAAAACATGGGACGGCTATTCACTCTACGCCCTGCCAGCCAAACCATCACAACAGATGCATCAGATTATGCCTGGGGGGCCCACATGGCAGGAAGATGCATTCAGGGCATATGGTCACCAAAACAAATGCATCTGCATATCAACCAGAAAGATGCTAGCTGTTCAAAATGCCCCAACGGCCTTCAAGGACTTGCTTCATCCAGGACAACTACTGATAGACTGACTACCACCACAGTCATATGGTATATAAACAAGCAAGGGGGCACTCACTCATACCCCCTCTGCAGATTAGCCATGACACTGTGGAACACAGCTTTGACCTACCAAATACATCTTCAAGCACAATTCCTGCCAGGAAAACAAAACCCTCTGGCAGATGATTTAAGCAGAAACCTTATGGACCCTCACGAGTGGAAACTAAATCCACAAGTCTTCAGCATGATAACAGAGAAATGGGGGAGCCCAGACATAGATCTATTTGCTTCTCCTCAAAATTATCAATTGAAAGGATTCTGCACCAGGACTTATCACAGACAAGCATGGAAAGTGGACGCCCTATCCTTCAGTTGGAAAACCTCTCTGTTTATGCCTTTCCTCCTCTGCCTCTTCTCCCCAAGGTCCTCCTAAAAGACAGACGAGAGAAACCAAAGAGGATACTAATTGCCCCAGACTGGCCCCGCCAATACTGATACCCATTCCTAAGGAACTTGTCTCAATACCCAGAAACAGGTTATGTCCCAGCTTGGACCTTGCCTCTAAGACCACAACTAGCAAAGCAGTCCGATCCTGCACAATCAACTACAGACTCTGAACCTGGCAGCATGGCTGATCATGCAGTCCATACAAACACCTCTCAGTAAAGCTGTGATGGATGTCATTTTGGAAGCCAGAAGGCCTAGTACTAGAAAATCATATGCTGACAAATGGAAGAGATTCTGTGCTTGGAATCAAGCACAAGGAACTGATGCAGCAGACCCAAATATTCCTCAGATATTGCAATACTTAACTGAGATGCATGACAAAGGCCCATCTTTCTCATCAATTAAAATCCATGCCTCTGCCATTTCGGCTCATTACAATACTGAGCCACCAAGCTTTTCTCATCCTTTACTAAAGCAGTATCTTAGAGGAGCCAAACATTTAAGGCCGCCTAGAAGATCACCGTTGCCTGCATGGGACCTCAATTATGTGTTGGAAAAGCTCACCCTGCATCCATTTGAACCAGCTGCTACCGCTGATATAAAGTTCTTATGGAAAACGGCTCTGCTTCTAGCAGTTACTTCAGCAAGAAGAGTTTCAGAGCTACAGGCCCTCATGGCTATAGAGCCTTATCATATTTTACCCAGACAGGGTATCTCCGAGGACAAATCCTACTTTTATGCCTAAGGTGGTTTCCAGTGTGGTTCTTAAACCAAACAATTTATCTGCCAACCTTTTATCCAAATCCGCAGAACAAGGGAGAGAATTCTGCATTCCTTGGATGTACATAGACAACTAAGATTCTACTTAAGCAGGACTAAAGCTCTAAGAAAATTGGAACAATTACTAGTGACATATGCTACAGGATCAGAGGGCAAGGCTATTTCAAAGCAGACAGTTTCAAAGTGGGTAAGCCACTGCATCCGTTTCTGCTACTTGCACCATGGTAAACCTGTGCCCAAGGGCATTAGGTCTCATTCCACCAGAGCTGCAGCTACTTCAGCAGCCTTTCTAAGGGAGCACCAACCAAATACATTCTAGAGACTGCTACTTGGAGTTCTGTTCACACCTTTACAAATTATTATCATTTGCCTCTTCATTCTAAATCCAGAGCAGGCTTTGCCACTGCAGTTCTGCAGGGCCTTATAGCTGCTCCTAATGCTGTTAAGCTCCAGCCCCCCTCCTACCACAGCTTTGGGATTCCACCCAAATGTAATGACTGCAACAGTGAAACACTAACATAATACAGTTGTGTGCACTTAACATAAATGTAGATGTTCGAGTGTATTCACTGTTGCAGTCCAGGTTACCCTCCCGCCATCCCCCTGTCATTCTAGAGTTTCTTTCCTTCTCTCTCTTCAACCTATGTGGTGTATTTGCTTGTAGATGAAGGTAAAGTTTTATATTTGTGTGTGTGTGTGTCTATTGTTATAGAGAGAGATATATAGATATATAAAATGTGTGTATGTATGTGTATATATATATATATATATATATATATATATATATATATATATATATATGTATATATATATGTATATATATATATATATATATATATATATATATATATATATATATATATATATATGTGTGTGTATGTGTGTGTATATGTATATATATATATGTATATATATATATATATATATATATATATATATATATATATATATATATATATATGTATATATATATATATATACACATTTTTTTTTTTGCTACCTTTTTGGGGGTGCCTGACATCGGGGGCAAGAAAAACTAAAGAAAATGGCATCTGCTGCATGTTTTATACCCCTGACGACCTGACGTCATGGAAGAGACGACAGCAACCGACTCAGGACCCAAGACTTTGGAATTTGGGCCGACTGAGGGCAACCTGCCAGCAGATTACCCAAATGTAATGACTGCAGCAGTGAATACACTCTATCTACATTTATGGTAAGTGTACACAACTGTACTTTCGCATGTGCCGGTTGGCCAGCTCCTGAAATTTTCGTTTTAGAGTTTGAGAACTGAAGTCTTCAACTAAAAGCAAAGTACCCCATTGGGGAAACTTTTTCTTGCTCCTAACCGATGTTGGTAAAAGTAAATAATTGCCTTACTTGTGGAAAGCAAATACCTCAAAGATTTTCATTCGTACTGTATTCCTTGCCTAGGCCCTGACCACGACGTACCTCGCTGTCGGTTTTGTGCCTTATTTAAACCATGAACTATCAGTCATCGGCATATTTACGCTTCTAAATATTTTTGTACTCTGTTCAATTATCTGTGTCTTCAGTCAGCCATCAGACTACCGACATTCTTGAAAAATGCAAAGATAAAGACCGCGACAGGCTGCCTAGGTCCAAAGCTGCAGACCGTGCTTCTCCTAAGCCGTTCGCCGGTACTCAGTGAGGTGCTTTCACAGCCCCTGATACCCGCAACTGCTGATTCGCAGGTCTCTACCGAGACCCATTCGGGGGTCCGGTATGCCGTGAAATGCTTCAGCTGTAGAACCTGCGGATGTCTCTAGATTGGATGGGTCTGGAGCCGCTGTGTAGGCACCGGCTTCTGAGGGTGTATTCAGGCCTACTGACTTGCGTGTTTAACCAATGCTGTCTTCTTTTTCAAGGCCTAAATCTCTAACCATGCCTAGAAAAGTGATGCCAAGACCGCATGGTCAGACCTCTGTGCCTAAAAAACAAATAAGAATGGCTGAAGACCTTGTTACTTTAGTCAGGAGAAGCTAGCCTTCCCCTTGTAAGAGACCTAGGACTGAGTTTGCTTATGATACTTCTGACCAGGGTTCTCAATTGTTTCCTCTGATGACCAGGATTTACCCTTTTCTACCTTTGAGGATTCTGATGCTGAGGACTGTATTCCCTCTGCCCCCCCCCCCCCATAGAATTTCTGTTTTGGTGAAACCTTGCATATTCTCAGGGAGCATTTTTGTTGGGAAAGTCAGGATTTCTCAGATTCTAAAAAGAGGCTCAGGGATTTCTTACTCCTGCCTCAGCACAGGCCTTTAGCCATACCTCCTGTACTAGACATTGTTGATGCATTTGCAGAATCTAGCTTGGCCCCTGACTCTTTACCTCCTGCTCCCAGAAAACCTGATATTACAGGGTTCCTGACTCTCACACGTTCCTTTTTAAAAATCCTAGTGTGGATCTTGAGACCATTTCACGGGGGCCCAAGGGCATTAAAGCTATTACTGCCAAAAATCCTACCTCCTCTGATAGAGACTCCAGGGTGCTAGATAGATGGGGTAAGAAGGTATACACTTCTGCAACTTTGGCCATTAGGGCCTTGAACTGCCAGTTTCGTATGTTAAAGTATCAGCAGCATATTATTGAATTGCTTAAACAGAAAAATTGAGAAATCACAAAGCAGGCTGGTGTTGCAAGAAGCAAGGATAAAATTTATTCTTAAGCGCTTTAGTCACAGATTACAGTTGACTTCAGAAAAGAGTGCCTACACCCGACTCCTTAAATATTACAAACACATTTTAAACCAATTTGTAAAAAACACCAAAGGCATTTAAAGGTACAGACTCCCTGTTTGCGCCACAATTATACATGCAAGATAAAAACCAACTAAAACATGATTCAACATGTACTTTAACTTAGTATTTTGACAAAAAAATCATAAAGTGAACAATTGAATAAAAACTCAACAATTAGATGAATAAATCAACAATTAGATGATACAAATCTGCTTTTAACCTCAAAGCTGGTTATTGAAACCATTTCATTCAACCCTGGAAAAATATTGGCGTTTACCCTTAATTGCCATAACAGATCTTTGTATTCAAGCCAGTAATCCGTAGGACCTCCTCTCTCATCCATAGTCAGCTGTTCAAGAACTGAATTTAAAATTGTGACCTGGGTGGGTATTGATGTGCTTAGCCAGTGAATTTTTTAGGTTCATTTTCCTAATGTCATATAAATGCTGGTAAATACGTGTATGAAAGGCATTTTTGGTCTTGCCTATATAAAAACAGGCACACTTCTGACAAATACCAGCATATGTGACATTCTTAGTGCTACAGTTGTACTTGTACTGAAATTTCACCCATCCATATCCGTTAAGAAAAACACCGTCACCTTCCAAAATATACTTGCAGTGAGTACACTGCTTGCATTTGGACATTTTCCCTAATGCTCCAGCCATATTGACACCTTGCCTACTCTCCAAGATATTTTTTTAACATGGGTGTCCTTTCTGTACACTACCACAGAGGCTTCCCCTACACGCTATCTCTTATGGCATTGTTTCCTGCTAAAATAAACCAGCTCTTGTAGACAGTGTCCTGAATCAGTGGGAACTGAGGGGTTTAAGTTGATGTAAAACCATGGTGAAAACGACCAGAGGATGAATCCCTGCTCTCCAAATGAGCACACAATCTGGAGATGTCAGTCCCTAGTAAGGGAGAAAAATGTCCCTCCAGTCTCTTCCTAGTCACTTCATCAAGAAGAGGTAACACAAATTGCTCAGGATAACGTCTTTGTACCAACATATTCAATAAAACTTCCCTTTCTGCATAAAAATAATCTATAATGCTAGTCATGCGAGCCAACCTCACTCCCTGCCCCTTAACCAGGGAGTGTTTCTGATGTACAGGATGCCCACTCTCATAATGAAGAAGGGAGTTCGAATAGGTTGGTTTTCGATATGGTAGAATAAAATTGTGCAGAGGTATAATCCTTGCTAATCCTGATGTCCAGGTAACTGATGAATCAACATGAGTTTCCATAGTGAATTCCAGAAATGTAGTGCTAGAATTGAGGAACAAAAAAAATTCATCCAACTGGTCGTGGTTACCTTTCCATAAAATCAGGATGTTATCAAGGTAGTGTCCATAAAACTTACACCATGACATCCCTGTAGATGGAAAAACTATGGAAAGTTCCCACGGAGTCAGGTCTGTGTTTGCAAAAACTGGGGCACAGACTGCACCCATAGCCACACCTGTACTCTCTTTGAACAATTGACCCTCATAGATTACAACACTATTCTCCAAAACAAGTTCCATCAAAGTTCTCAGTCAAAATTTTGGTATGTGAAAAATTGGTATGCTGACATAAAAAATCATAAAACATATCCACTCCTCCTGTGTGAGGTATTACATTAAATAAATCCTTCAAGTCTATAGTGGAAAAATGTCATTGCAGAAGTATTCCTGTTTTATTGAGACTATCCCAGGAGTCCCTGATATGTGAAAAAGAACTTACAGTTCTTTAACTGTATGTCTAAGAACTTAGCTTATTGGGAGAGTCCTTAGATCCTTTTGCATCCACAATTGGTCTTAAGGGTGGGTGCGAGATAGTCTTGTGGATCTTAGAGATCCCGAAAATAGTGGGAATCCTCGGGTGCTTTTGTGTACAGTAGTTGAATTCTACTTCTGAAGTTTGGTTGCTCAAAGGTAAATCCATGAGGACCATATCAACATGACTGTTTGCAATATTGAGTTAATTCCGGGAAACCTGCTGGTACCCTTCCCCCAATAATTGACTTAACAGATGGGGGGAAAAAAGTTTACACTTCTGCTACCTTGGCTGTAAGGGCTTTAAATTGTCAGTTTCACATGCTCAAATTATCAGCAATATTTAATGTCTTTGTTAAAACAAAAAAATGTCGACAAATTCTGAATGTACTGAGAACAAAGGTTTGCAGGATTTATTGCATGCAGCTGAACAAGTGGGAAAACATACTTTGCAATGTGGCTATGATTCACTGGAGGCCTCGTGCAGGGCCGATGTTACAGGTTCCGTTATTAGAAGGCATGCTTGGTTAAAGGAACAGAATCTGCCTGATCATGTTAAAGCAAAATTATTGGATGCTCCATTACAGCATGATGCTTTGTTTGGTGTTAAGGCAGAGGCGGTGTTAAAGAAAATGGAGGATAAGGCAAAATCTATGCAGACAGTAAAGGATTTCTTACAGGTGCAGCCACCCAGATTTAGCAGGAACTGGCCCTCTTTAAGAATCAGTCCTTTCCAGAGTCAGACGGACCACAAAGAGCAGATTTAGACACCCTAGAGGCAGGCAACAGCCCCAGGGCTCATACAGGCCCAAACAATGGGGTGCTTCTACCTCCAAAAGCAGAGAAGACAAATCACAGCCTTATAGAAAACAGTCCCAATGACTTCCCTCTGCCAATGCCAAGCACTTATTTTTTGGCAGGACCCTTGGGGGAAAGCTAGCACTTTTTTCACAAAACTGGCAAGTTCACCCAGGACAAATGGGTCTTAAGTATAGTCCCTCAGGGCTACAGGTTCCACTTTCACACCCTTCCAAAGGCAAAAGGTACGCCAGACCTGTCACGCAATCAATGACAAGAGGCACAAAAACAAGTTTAATCTCTCATGGACATGGGGGCTATTTCAGCCAGTGCCACAACAAGAGCAGGGACAAGGATTTTAGTACCAAGAAAGGACAAAGCCTGGAGACAAGTTCTGGACTTGTCTATACTAAATACTTTTCTGGACGTCCCAAAATTCAAAATGTTGACACTACAGCAGCTTTTGCCCATGCTGGACAAGGTTTGGCTTGTAACCGTGGACTTCAGAGGCATACCTGCATGTCCCAGTCAGACAAACCTGCAGAAGATACCTCGGATTCATAGCTGGCTCAATGCACTACCAATTCTCTGCACTGCCCTTTGGCTTATGTACTGCGCCCAGGGTCTTCACAAAATGCTTGGCACCAGTAATTGCATTTTGCAGACAGAGGAATTCAAATATACCCCTACTTGGATGACTGCCTTATTCAAGCAAAGGGCAAGGATATTCTACTACAGCATCTGGTGTTTGTAAAAACTAACTTGCCTAGTGTACACAGTAAACGAAAAAAATCAAAACTAGTGCCCTCTCAAGAGAATATTCCTGGATGCTAGCTTAAATACAACTGTCCAGATGGCTTCTCACACCAGACAGACATCTGACTTCTTCAAAGACATGGCAACAAAGACCCAGTTATCTGCAAGGAAAATTCTTCAGGCTCTGGGCTACATGGCATCCTGCATTCTACTTATTCCATATGCAAGACTGCATATGAGGAAACTACAATGGTATCTAAAAAGTGTTTGGACTCAACATTGCCACAGCCCGGAATCATTACTTTCCCTCATTCTTTGCCTGCAACAGGAGTTTCAGTGGTGGGCACAGGCCTGTCACCACAAGGGACAGCCATTCACTTTACCCACAGCCAGGCAAACACTAACAGATGCATCAGATTATGCCTGGGGGGCCCACATGGCAGGAAAATATATTCGGGTCACATGGCCATGAAGCCAAAGGCATCTACACATCAATCAAAAAGATGCTAGCTGTACAAAATGTCCTGACAGCTTTCAAGGACCTACTTCATCCAGGACAGCTGCTAATAAAGACTGACAACACCATAGTCATGTGGTACATAAACCAGCAGGGGGGCACACATTCCAACCCCCTCTGCAGACAAGCCATGATTTTGTGGGACACAGCATTGACTTGCCAAGTACACCTGCAAGCACAATTCCTGCCAGGAAGAACAAATGCTCTGGCAGACTAAGCAGAAACCTCATGGACCCTCACGAGTGGAAACTAGATCCACATCTTCAGCACGACAACAAGGAAATTGGGACACCCAGACATCGATCTTTTTGCCTCCCCTCACAACTGCCAACTTCAGAGATTCTGCACAAGGACTTATCATAAACAAGCATGGAAAGTTAATGTCTTTTCATTCAGCTGGAACAACCTTACAGTATATGCCTTTCCTCCACAGCCTCTCCTCCCCAAGGTACTCCTAAAGGTCGGACAAGAGAAGCCATATGATACTGATAGCCCCGGATTGGCCACGCCAACACTGGTACCCCATCCTAAGGAGCTTGTCCAAAGGCCCAGCCTGGACATTGCCTCAGATTCCTCATTTACTGACCCAGCAAAACAATCAGATCCTGCACAGTCAACTCAGAACTCTAAATCTAGCTGCATGGAGGATACTGTAACCATTCAGAATACACCTCCCTGTAAAGCGGTTATGGTTGTCATTTTTGAGGCCAGGAGGCCTAGCACCAGAAAATCTTATGCAGAAAAATGTAAGAGATTCTGTGCTTGGAACCAGGCACAAGGAATTGACACGCTTGTTCCAAATATTCCTCAGAATGTCCTTCATGGATGCATCTGCAGTCATAACAAGTGGGTTGTCCTGTCGTCAGGCAGCCCTGCAGTCGGCCGGATTCCAAAGTCCGGGTCCGGCTTCGGCTGATGTCGCACTTCACCCGACGTCATCTCTGTTGGTCTTCGGGTATATAAGCATCAGCAGACGCCATTTTCCCCAGTCTTGCTGGACAAAAGCCTATCCTTCTCATCAATTAAGATCCATGCCTCTGCCATTTCAGCTCATTACAATACAGACTCACCTATTTTTTCATATCCATTGCTTAGGCAGTTCCTCAGGGGGGCCAAAACATAAGACCTCCAAGGAGAGCACCAGTACCTGCATGGGACCTCAATTTTGTCTTGGAAAAACTCACACTGCCTCCTTTTGAGCCAGCCAATACAGCTGACATAAAATTCTTATGGAAAACAGCTCTGCTCCTAGCAATAACTTCAGCAAGAAGAGTCTCAGAGTTACAGGCATTAATGGCTGTGGAACCTTTTATCTTTTATCCGGACAGGGTTTTTCTAAGGACAAACCCAACATTTATGCCTAAGGTAGTGTCTAGTGTGGCTCTTAACCAAACCATTCATTTGCCTACTTTTTGCCCAAACCCGCAGAATAAAGGGGAGAGACTTCTGCATTCTTTGGACATACACAGACGGCTACCCTTCTACTTGGACAAAACCTAAAGCTTTCAGAAAGACTGAGCAACTTTTAGTGGCATATGCTGCAGGATCACAAGGAAAGGCCATCTCAAAGCAGACTATTTCAAAATGGATAGGGCACTGCATTCGTTTCTGCTATTCACAACATGATAAATCGGTGCCTAAGGGCATTAGACCACATTCTACCAGGGCAGCAGCCACCTCAGCAGCCTTCCTCAGAGGAGTACCAACCAAGGATATTTTGGAGGCTGCAACTTGGACTTCAGTGCACACTTTTACTAAGCACTACCACTTGCCTCTTTACTCTAAATCGAGAGCAGGCTTTGCCACTGCAGTCTTGCAGGGCCTTGTAGCTACTCCTAAGTCTATTTAGACCCAGCCGCCCAACCTCAGCTTTGGGATTCAACCCAAGTGTAATGACTGCAACAGTGAAACACGATGAACATAGTACAGTTGTGTACCTACCATAAATGTAGATGTTAGTGTATTCACTGTTGCAGTCAAGGTTACCCACCCACCATCCCCCTTTCATTGCTGAGCCATATCTGTACTTCTCTATCCTATACAACCTATGTGGTGTATTTGCTTGTAGATGAAGGTATTATTATTTTACTGCATGCATTTATTAGCAATGTTTTTTTAGCCCAACCCTTTTGGGGGCACCTGACATCTGGGGCAAGAAAAACTGAAAAAAATGGCGTCGGCTGCATCTTTTATACCCCTGGCGCATGGGAAGAGGTGACAGCAACCAACGCCGGACCAAGGCTTTGGAATTCAGGCCTACTGCGGGTAGCCTGCCAGCAGGATAACCCAAGTGTAATGACTGCAACAGTGAATACACTCAACATCTACATTTATGGTAGGTACACAACTGTACTTTCTTTTTCACATATCAGGGACTCCTGGGATTGTCTCAAAAAAGTAAAACCGGAATACTTTGGCAATGACATTAAATAAATCCTTCACGTCTATAGTGGAAAAAATAATGTAATACCTCACACACAAGGAGTGGATATGTTTTATGTTTTTTTGTCAGTATACCAATTTTTCACATACCAAAATTTTGACTCAGAACTTTGATGGAACTTTATTTGGAGAATAGTTTTGTAATCTGTGAGGGTCAATTGTTCAGAGTACAGGTGTGGCTATGGGTGCAGCCTGTGCCCCAGTTTTTGCGAACACAGACCTGACTCAGTGGGAACTTTTCCATAGTTTTTCCATCTACAGGGATGTCATGGTGCAAGTTTTATGGACGTTAACCTTGATATCCTGATTTTATGGAAAGGTAACAACGACCAGTTGGATGAATTTTTTTTTTGTTCCTCAATTCTAGCACTACATTTCTGGAATTCTCTGTGGAAACTCATGTCGATTCCATCAGTTACCTGGACATCAGGATTAGCAAGGATTATACCTCTGCACAATTTTATTCTACCATATATTGAAAACCAACCTATTCGAACTCCCTTCATTATGAGAGCGGGCATCCTGTACATCAGAAACACTCCCTGTTTAAGGGGCAGGGAGTGAGGTTGGCTCGCATGACTAGCAGGATCGATTATTTTTATGCAGAAAGGGAAGTTTTATTGAATATGTTGGTACAAAGAGGTTACCCTGAGCAATTTGTGTTACTTCTTGATGAAGTGATTAGGAAGAGACCTGAGGGACATTTTTCTCCCTTACCAGGGATTGACATCTCCAGATTGTGCTCCTTTGGAGAGCAAGGATTCATCCTCTGGTCTGTTTCACCATGGTTTTATATTAATTTACACCCCTCAGTTCCCACTGATTCGGGACATTGTCTACAAGAACTGGTTTATTTTGGCAGGAGACAATGCCATAAGAGAGAGAGTAGGGGAAGCCCCTGTGGTAGTGTACAGAAAGGACACCAGTGTTAAAAATATCTTGAGAGGAGGAAAGGTGTCAATACGGCTGGAGCATTAGAGAGAATGTCCAAATGCAAGCAGTGTACTCACAGCAAGTATATTTTGGAAGGTGACAGTGTTTTTCTTAATGGATATGGATGGGTGAAATTTCAGTACAAGTACAACTGTAGCAGTAAGAATGTCCTATATGCTGGTATTTGTCAGAAGTGTGCCAGTTTTTATATAGGCAAGACCAAAAATGCCTTTCGTACACGTATTTACCAGCATTTATATGACGTTAGGAAAATGAACCTAAAAACTTCACTGGCCAAGCATGTCAATACCCACCCAGGTCACAATTTTAAATTCACAGTTCTTGAACAGCTGACTATGGATGAGAGAGGAGGTCCTATGGATTACTGGCTTGAATACAAAGAACTGTTATGGCAGTTAAGGGTCAACGCCAATATTTTTCCAGGGTTTAATGAAATGGTTTCAATAACCAGCTTTTTGAGGTTAAAAGTTGATTTTTTTTTTATGTAATTGTTGATTTTTTCATCTAATTGTTGTTGTTTTTTTTTTTTATTCAGTTCACTTTGATTTTTTGTCAAAATACTAAGTTTAAAGTACATGTTGAATCATGTTTTATAGTTAGTTTTTATCTTGCATATATAATTGTGGAGCAAATGGTGAGTCTGTACCTTTAAATGCCTATGGTGTTTTTTACAAATTTGTTTGGAATGTGTTTGTAATGAGTATTTGAGTGGGGTGGAGGCACTCTGTTTTTTCTGACGAAGTCATTTGTAATCTGTGACAAAAGCGCTTAAGAATAAATGTTATCCTTGTTTCTTGTAACACCAGCCTGCTTTGTGATTTCTCAGTTTGTGTTACTTGGTTGGGTGTTAAACAGAAAAATGATTCCTGATTGTGCTGAAAATATGGATTTACTGCATTTAGCTGAACAAGTTGGAAAACTTACTTTGCAATGGGGATGCTCTTCGTGTTTCACTGTTGCAGTCATTTACATTTGGGTAATCTGCTGGCAGGTTGCCCTCAGTCAGCCTGATTAACAAAGTCTTGGGTCCTGCGTCAGTTGCTGTCCCTTCTTCCATGACGTCAGGTAGTCAGGGGTGTAAAACATGCATCCGACGCCATTACATCAGTCTTTCTTGCCGTGCGGTGCCCGAAGCAGGTGCAGTTTGCAAGTGCCGGTCGACTGACTCCTGAAATTTTCATTTTCGAGTTTCAAAACCGAAGTCTTCAACTTAAAGCCAAGTGCCCCGTTGGGGAAACATTGTTTTTCTTGCTCCTTGCCGATGTCAGTAAAGGTTAATAATTGCATTACTTGTGGAAAGCATACCTCACAAAGATTTTCATTTGTACTGTATTCCTTGCCTAGGCCATGACCATGATGTAACCTTGCTGTCGGTTTTGTGCTTTATTAATCAGTGCACTATCCATTGTCTGTACATTTTTACCTCTAAATATTTCGATTCTCTGTGTAATTATCCAGAAATGTCGGTTAGCCATCCGACTACCTGGATTCCGAAAAAACGCAAAGCTAAAGACAGAGACAGGCCGCCGAGTTCCAAAACTGCCGACTACGCTTCTCCTAAGCCAGTTCGCCGGTACTCAGTGAGGTGCTTTCACAGCCCCTGATGCCCGCTAATTCTGATTCGCAGGCCTCTATCGAGACCCATTCAGAGTCTGGTATGCCGCAAGAGGCTTCACCTATAGAACCCGCGGATGTCTCTACCTTGGATGGGTCCGGAGCCGCTGTGCAGGCACCGGCTTCTGGGGGTGTATTCAGGCCTACAGACTTGTATATTAAATCAACTCCACCTTCTTTACTAAGACCTAAATCTCGATCTATGTCTAAAAGATTGATGCCCAGGCCACATGTTCAGGCCCCTATGCCTAAAAAAACAAATTATCAAAATGGCTGAAGATCTAAATACTCTAATCAGGGGTAGTCAATCCCCCCCACAGAGGCCTAGGGCTGAGCTTGATTATGAATCTTCTGATCAGGTTTCTGTTTGTTCTGATTCTTCTAATGACCTGGATTTGTCCATTCCCTCTGCTTCCCCTCCTGAGGCTTTTTCTTTTGGGGAAACTCTACATACCTGAAGGGAGCATTTCCACTGGGGAAAGTCAGGAATTTTCTGATTCAAAAAAGAGGCTTGGGGATTTCCTTCTACCTCAGCATAGGCCCTTGGCTATGCCTCCTGTACTAGACATGGTTTTTGATGTGTTTTCTGAATCCACTATGGCCCCTGATTCCGTGCCTCCGGCTCCTAGTAAACCTAAAAGAATACTATATGGTTCCTGAGTCCACAAGTTCCTTTTCATAAATCGTGTTGCAGATCCAGAGGCCCAAGGGCATTAAGGCTTCTACTGCTAAAAATCCTACCCCTTCTGATAGAGACTCCAGGGCGCTGGATAGATGGGGTAAGAAGGTTTATACTTCTGCAAACTGGGCAATCAGGGCTTTAAACTGCCAATTTCATATGTTAAAATATCAACATATTACTGGACTTCTTAAACAGAAAATTGTTTCCTGATGGTGTGGAAAATAGGCTTGCAGGATTTATTGCTTTCTGCTGAACAAGTTGGAAAACATACTTTGCAATGTGGTTTTGATTCTTTAGAGGCCTCCTGCAGGGCTGCTGTTACTGGGTCTGTGCTTATAAGGCATGCTTGGCTTACGGAGCAATGTTTGCCTGATCATGTTAAAGCGAAATTGATGGATGCTCCTTTAAATCAGGACAGTCTGTTTGGAAATAAGGCTAAAGGAGTTCTAAAAAAGATGGAAGATGAAGCTTAAATCTATGCAAACTGTTGGATTGAGTAGGCACTAGCCTACTAAGAATTGGTCTTTTTCCAGCTCCTTCCCGATCCTCTCAAGCTAAACCCAGACACACCAAAAGCTCCATGTTTCAGTCCCATGTGACTCTCGGAACTAAGCAATGGGGGGCCTCCACTTCCAAATCTGGAAATACACCCCCCTATGGTAAACTGTCTCAATGATTTCCTTTTAAAATTACCAAGCACTTATCTTTTTAGCCGCCCCTTTGGGGGGGGAAAGATTGCTCTTCATGCAAAGAACTGGGAACTTATAACCAGGACAAATGGGTTTTAAATATAGTGTCTCAGGGATACAGATTTCAATTCCACACGTTGCCAACACCAAATGGATGGCCAGACCTGCCCCCAAATGAGTGGGCAGAGGCTCAAAGAAGAGTACTTTCCCTCTTAAACATGGGGGCTGTTCAACCTGTACCAGAAGAGGAAAAGGGACAGGGTTTTTATTCCAGTCTCTTTCTGGTACCCAGAAAAGACAAATCATGGTGTCCAATTCTGGACCTGTCTACTGTAAACACCTTTCTGGACATTCCAAAATTCAAGATGCTGACTCTTCACCAGGTACTTCCTATGCTAGGCAAAGATGCCTGGTTGGCAACTCTAGATTTAAAAGAAGCATACCTGCACATCCCAATCAAATCTTGCAGAAGATACCTACGCTTCAAAGCAGGCTACTTGCATGATCAGTTCTCTGCACTGCCCTTTGGCTTGTCTACTGCGCCCAGGGTGTTCACAAAATGCCTGGCTCCAGTTATTGCATTTTGCAGGCAAAGAAATAATATTCAAATGTATCCATACCTGGACTATTGTGTAATTCAGGCAGAAAACCAGGGCATACTTCTAAATCATCTGGCATTTGTAAAAAGGGTTCTAACTTGTGTGGGGTACACCATAAACGAAAAGAAATCACAACCGGTACCCTCTCAACAGATTACATTCCTGGGTACAAGCTTGAGTACAACTGCCCAGATGGCTTTCCTCATGCAAGAGAAGCAAATTCATTTGGTAACTTCAGACAAGTGGCCATAAAAACCCTGCTGTCTGCAAGACAAATACTGCAAGCCTTGGGGGTTTATGGCCTCCTGCATTCTTCTAATTCCATATGCAAGACTGCATATGAGGAAACTACAGTGGTACTTAAGTCTATGGAGTCAACATTGTCACCGCCTGGAAACAGTGATTCCTATCATACCTTGCCTACACCTGGAATTTCTGTGGTGGACAGAGGCCTGCAACCAAAACAAGGGACTGCCATTCGCACTACCCCCTGCCGCCCAAACCCTAACAGATGCATCAGACTATGCATGGGGGGCTCACCTGGCAGGGAAGTGCATTCAGGGCAAATGGAACCCAAATCAAATGCACCTACATATCAATTGAAAAGAAATGCTAGCTGTACAGAATGCTCCAACAGCCTTCAAGGACTACATTTTTCCAGGAAAACTAATGTTAAGACTGACAGCACCACGGTTGTGTGTTACATAAACGAGCAGGGGGCTACAAATTCTTACCCCCTCCGCAGACTAGCCATGGCATTGTGGAACACAGCCTTGAGCTACCAAGTGCACCTACAAGCTCAATTCCTGCCAGGAAAATTAAATGCACTGGCACTTGGACTAAGCAGAAATCTCATGGACCCACACGAGTGGAAACTGGAACCAAGGATATTCAACATGTTGACAAGCAAATGGAGCCCAGACATAGATCTATTTGCCTCCACCCAGAACCACCAGTTGGACAGGTTTTGCATAAGAACTCTCCACAAAGAAGCCTGGAAAGTGGATTCTCTGTCCATCTGGAAAAGCCCATCAGTCTGTGCCTTTCTCCCTCTGCTTCTGCTCTCCAAAGTTCTGCTGAAAGTCATACAGGACAAACCAAACATGATTTTGATTGCTCCAGACTGGCCATGCCAACACTGGTACCCACTCCTGCTCAGTGTCACAAATCTCTCCATGGCACCTGCCTCAGACACCTTCTTTGCTGTCTCGGCAGAACCACCAGATTCTGCACCCTCACCTTCCAACATTGAACCTTGCAGCCTGGCTAATCACTTAAATTCACCCTTATCACTCAGCAAACCTGTGATGGATGTCATCTTTCAGGTGAGAAGGCCTAGTACTAGAAAATCTTATGCTGACAAATGGAAAAGATGCTGTGCCTGTGACAAATGGAAAAGATTCTGTGCCTGAGACAAATGGAAAAGATTCTGTGCCTGGAACCAATCTGTAGGGATGAGCACAGCCGTGCCCAGTTTACCCCAGATTTTGCAATACTTCACTGAGATGCCTCACAAAGGGCCTGTCTCTTGCCTCTATTAAAATCTACGCTTCAGCTATTTCAGCTCACTATAACACAGAACCACCTCTGTTCTCTCATCCCCTGCTCAAGCAGTATCTCAGAGGGGCAAAGAACTTGAGACCACCCAGGAGAGCTCCTACCAGTGCCTGGGACCTTAACTTTGTTTTGGAGAAATTCACTCTACCTCCTTTCAAGCCAGCTGCTATTGCAGACTTAAAATTCCTTTCTTGGAAAGCAGCCTTCCTTTTAGCAATCACTTCAGCTAGAAGGATATTTGAATTACAGGCCCTTATGGCAGTTGAGCCTTTCATCATCTTTCATGCGGACAGGGTATCTCTGAGGACCAATCCATCCTTCATGCCCAAGGTGGTTTCCAGTGTGGCTCTTAATCAGTCCATTCATTTGCCAACCTTCTTTCCTAATCCACAGAACAAAGGGGAACGGATTCTGCATTCCTTGGATGTACACAGACAACTTAGATTCTACTTGGGACTAAATCTGGAAGAAAATCTGGCCAATTGCTGGTAGCATTTGCTGCAGGGGCAGAGGGGAAGGCTATTTCAAAACCAACCATTTCTAAATGGATAAGCCATTGCATTAATTTCTGCTGTAAGCACCATGGAAAACCTATCCCACACTCAACCAGGGCTGCATCTACTTCTGCAGCCTTTCTCAGAGGTGTTCCTGCCAGGGATATTCTAGAAGCTGCTACCTGGAGTTCCGTACATACTTTCACAAAGCAGTATCATACCAATTTTCTCTAAATCCAAAGCTGGTTTTGCCACTGCTGTCTTGCAGGGCCTTCTAGCTGGCCCTAAAGCTGTATAAACTCCTCCTCCCCACCATAGATTTGGGAGTCTACCCAAATGTAATGACTGCAACAGTGAAACACTAAGAACATAGTACAGTTCTGTACACTTAAATGTCTATGTTCGAGTGAATTCACTGTTGCAGTCCTGGTTACCCTCCCTCCAGCCCCCTACTTTTCTTTGGCTATAACTCTTTCTTTTGCTATGATTAAAAGCCTTTTTGGTGTATTTGCTTTTGGTTGGAGATGTAGTTTTGTGTGTTTTAATTTTATTGGCTCCCCATTAGGGGAGCACCTGACATCTGGGGCAAGAAAAACTGATGTAATGGTGTCAGATGCATGCTTTATACCCCTGACTACCTGACGTCATGCAAGAAGGGACCGCAACCGACACAGGACCCAAGACTTTGTTAATCAGGCCGACTGAGGGCAACCTGCCAGCAGATTACCGAAATGTAATTACTGCAACAGTGAATACACTCAAACATCTACTTTTATGGTAAGTGTACACAGCTGTACTCTTTGATTCTCTAGAGGCATCTTGCAGGGCTTCTGTAAATGGGTCTGTACTTAGAAGGCATGCTTGGCTTAAGGAGCAGTCCCTACCAGATCATGTTAAAGCAAAATTACTGGATGCTCCCTTAAATCAGGACCGCCTGTTTGGCAACAAGGCAGATAAAGTTCTTAAAAAGATGGAAGAAAAATCTAAATCTATGCAAACTGTTAAAGATTTTTTACAAGTACAACCTCCAAGATTTAGTAGGTATTGGCCTTCCAAGAATTGGTCCTTTCCTGCCTCTTCCAGACCTTCTCAATCCAAACCCAGATCCAGCAGTGCTCCCAGGCTGCAGTCCCAGGGTATGCACAGGACTAAGCAGTGGGGGGTCCTCCACTTCCAAATCTGGGAGTAATAAAACTCCCCCCCATGGTAAACTGTCTCAATGACTTATTTTTTAAAGCTTCCAAGCACTTAGCAACTGACTGCCCCTTTGGGGGGAAAGATTGCTCTTCATGCCAAGAACTGGGAACTCATTATCTAGGGCAAATGGGTTTTAAATAGTGTCCCAGGGATGCAGATTTCACTTCCACACGTTGCCAACACTAAGCGGGTGGCCAGATCTACCCCCAAATCAGTGGGCAGAGGCCCAAAATCAAGTACTTTCTCTCTCAAGCATGGGGGCTATTCAGTTTGTACCACAAGAGGAAAAGGGAGAAGATTTCTACTCAAGACTTTTCCTGGTACCTAGAAAAGACAATTCATGGTGTTCTCTCCTGGACCGGTCTACTCTAAACACCTTTTTGGTGATTCGAAAATTCAAGATGCTGACTCTTCATTTGCTTTCTATGCTAGGCAAAGATGCCTGGTTGGCAATACTAGATTTAAAAGAAGCATACCTTCACATCCCAATCAGGGAATCTTGCAGAAGATACCTATGCTTCAAAGCAGGCTACACGCACTGTCAGTTCTCTGCACTGCTCTTTGTGAATACCCTGGGCGCAGTAGATAAGCCAAAGTGCCTAGCTCCAGTTGTTGCATTTTGCAGGCAAAGAAATATGCAAATATACCCATACCTGGACGATTGTCTAATTCAGGCAGAAAGCCAGGACATACTTTTGAATCATCTGGCCTTTGTACAAAGGGTGCTAACTTGTCTGGGGTACACCATAAACGAAAATCGCACCTGGTACCCTGTCAACAAATTATAATCCTGGGAGCAAGCTTGAATACAACTTCCCAGATGGCTTTCCTCACGCCAGAGAAACAAATTCATTTGACAACCTACTTCAAACAAGTGGCCACAAAAACCCTGCTATCTGCAAGGCAAATACTGCAAGCCTTGGGTTCATGGCCTTCTGCATTCTTCTAATTCCATATGCAAGACTGCATATGAGGAAACAATGGTATCTAAAAGGCCTATGGTGTCAACATTCTTAGGATCTAGAAGCAAAGATTCCCATCATACCTTGCCTACGCCTAGAGTTCCTTTGGTGGGCAGAGGCCTGCCACCAAAACAAGGGACTACCATTCACACTACCCCCTGCTGCCCAAACCCTAACAGATGCATCAGACTATGCATGCGGGGCTCACCCAAGTCAAATGCACCTGCATATCAATGAAAAAGAAAGGTTAGCTGTACAGAATGCTCCGACAGCCTTCAAGGACCACATTCTCCCAGGACAACTAATGGTAAAGACTGACATCACCACTGTTATGTGGTACATAAACAAGCAGGGGGGTACACATTCTTACCTCCTCTGCAGACTAGCCATGGCATTGTGGAACACAGCATTAAGCTACCAATTGCATCTACAAGCTCAATTCCTGCCTGGGAAATTAAATACACTGGCAGATGGACTAAGCAGAAACCTCATGGACCCACACGAGTGGAAACTGCAACCAAGATTTTAACATGTTGACAAGCAAATGGGGGAGCCCAGATATAGACCTGTTTGCCTCCCCCCAGAACTATCAATTGGACAAATTTTGCACGAGGACTCCCCACAAATAAGCTTGGAAACTGGATGCTCTGTCCTTCAGCTGGAAAAACCTATCGGTTTATGCCTTCCCTCCTCTCCAAAGTACTAGTAAAGATCAAACTGGACAAACAAAGGACGACTTTGATTGCACCATACTGGCCACACCAACACTAGTTTCCCCTCTTGCACAGTGTCACGGTTGGCCCCATGGCACCTGCCCCAGACTCCTTCCCTGTTGTCTCAGCAGGAGAACCAGATTCTGCACACACTGCTTCAAAAGCTGAACCTAGCAGTCTGGCTAATTACGTAATCTCTCCTTTACCATCCCTCAGTAAACCAGTGATGGATATCATTTTAGAGGCAAGGAGGCCTAGTACTAGAAAATCTTATGCTGAAAAATGGAAAAGATTCTGTGCCTGGAACCAATCTCGAGGGATGAGCAGCAGCACCCAATTTACCTCAGATTTTACAATACTTAACTGAGATGCTTCACAAGGGCCTGTCTTTCTCTTCCATTAGGATTCACGCCTCAGCCATTTCAGCTCATAACACAGAACCTCCCCTCTTCTCTAATCCATTGCTCAAGCAGTTCCTCAGAGGGGCCAAAAATTTAAGGCTAGAGAGGAGAGCTCCAACCCCAGCCTGGGACCTTAACTTTGTCTTGGAGAAACTCCTCCTTTCGAGCCAACTGCTACTGCAGATTTAAAATTTCTTTCTTGGAAAACTGCTTTCCTTTTAGCAATCACTTCAGCAAGAAGGGTATCTGAATTACAGGACCATATGGCAGGTGGAGCCTTTCATGCGGACAGGGTGTCCCTCAGAACCAATCCATCCTTCATGCCCAAGGTGGTATCCAGTGTGGCTCTTAATCAGTCCATTCATTTGCTCATCTTCTTTCCTAATCCACAGAACAAAGGGGAACGGATACTGCACTCCTTAGATGTGCACAGACAATTTAGATTCTACTTGGACAGGACTAAACCTCAAAGGAAATCTGAACTGCTGGTGGCATTTGCTGCAGGGGCAGAGGGGAAGACTATTTCAAAGCAAGCCATTTCTAAATGGATAGGCCATTGCATTCATTTCTGCTATAAGCACCATGGAAAACCTATCCCACAATCAGACCCCACTCAACCAGGGCTGCATCTGCCTCTACTGCCTTTCTCAGAGGCGTCCCTACCAGGGACATTCTAGAAGCTGCTACCTGGAGTTCTGTACATACTTTCACCAAGCATTATCATTTGCCAGTTTTCTCCAAATACAGAGCTGGCTTTGCCACTGCAGTCTTGCAGGGCCTTATACCTGGCCCTAATGCTATCTAAATTCCTCCTCCCAGCCTTAGCTTTGGGGAATCTACCCAAGTGTGATGACTGCAACAGTGAAACACTAAGAACATAGTACAGTTGTGTACACTTAACATAAATGTAGATGATAGTGTATTCACTGTTGCAGTCCTGGTTACCCTCCCTCCAGTCCCCAACTTTTGGCTATACCTCTACTTTCCTTTACTATGCTTAAAAGCTTTTTGGTGTATTTGCTTTTTTGTTGGAGGTATATCCATGTATATTTATATATTTAATTGCTTCCCATTAGGGGGGGCACCTGACATCTGGGGCAAGAAAAACTGATGTAATGGCATGGGCTGCATGTTTTATACCCCTGACGTCACGGAAGGAGAGGCAGCAACCAATGCAGGACCCACGACTTTGTTAATCAGGCTGACTGAGGGCTATTGCAAGCAGGTAACTCAAATGTGATGACTGCAACAGTGAATACACTCTAACATCTACATTTATGGTAAGTGTACACAACTGTACTTTCTGCAATGACTCTCATCTTGAAAAATTTTCCTACATACTGTGTGGTGATTATCACTCGCCCGCCATTGTCTGATTTCATTATTCTAACTGACCGGTCATTAATGAGGTTGACTAGGAGGTCCTGCTCTTCAATGGTTAAATTGTAAAAAGTCCTTCCTCTGTTCTTGTATGCAGAATAAATTTTCCTTTCACAAACTTTATGAAAAACCTGTAACACGTTGTGTATAGTTAGATTAATACTTTTTTTTTCTTGCAAACGGTTGCCAAATTGGGGGGGGGGGGTCGTATAGTCCTTATGTAAATAGGACAAATTCAGATGGTTCAATCTCGGCCTCATGGGACTGGTGACCTCGAGCCGACCTCGAACTCCACTGCCACCCTCAGTTGGAGTTGACCCACCTCTCGAGGCTTAGCTTATATATATCCCACACCTAGGGCGACCTCAGATCTCAGATCTCGCTCAGCTTCGAGGTTGGTTATTATTACGTTCCTGTGAGTTTTAGCTTTTTTATAAAAAAGCTACTCTTTTACTTTTTTTCTTAATTTTAATTAAATTTAAATAGTTCATTGAACTCTCCATCGAAAACCTATTTTTTCCTTGCTTTCTTTAAAAAAGAACTTTTAGTTAGTGTACTACTGTTTTATTGTACCTTATTTATTTATTTTTTTTAAAGTTTGTAATTTTTTGACAGGTAACTATGTGTGTTTGAGTGTGTTGTGTTGTTCACCCAGTTGTGTTTTGTGTTCAAGCTAAAAGGTCTTCGATTCAAGAAAGAAGATGCGTGCAAGAGAAAAAATGTCTCTGTCAGAACGCACACACTTTGTCTTCTTTTCAATTGTGTCTATGCTGGGGGCCTTGAGGACTCTGCCCTGTGCTCCCATGGCCAGGGTCCAGGTCTGAAGAGGAAAAAAAACAAGCTTTATGAGAGGTTGTTGCCTAGCCTGAGGATTCCCTGTCTGTCTCAACAGGAAGCCCTCTTCAGTTTTCTTACAAAGAACTTGAGTTCCAAGGTGGTATCCACTGTTTCCACCCTGAAAGGGTACAAACTTAAAAACCCCTTTTCAGACAACTTAAAATGTGCTGTTAATTTCCATATCAGAACAGTTCAAAAATGTGGAATCCATTGTCAAAATTTTACCCCTTCCCCCAATCCTAAATGTTTTGTTGCCATTGTCTAACTGGTTGGGGTTTATCTTGTGGGATAAGTTCTTTGTTTGGTTGCACCTGCCCTTCTGAGTTGGTTTAAAGCCCCTCATTTTCTGATTCATAATTCTTTCAGATCTCCTCAAATCGTGTGGGGGACTCTGTTTCTGTGTCCCTAAAGGGGCAGCTGAGTACAGGGAGGGTAGAGTGTACCCATTGGCCTGGGATGATGCGGACAACACTCACACCGAAAGGGACCCTGTACCATTACACCACGATTCATGGTATGACAGCTAAGAGTACACTTCCGAAGAGCCTGGGCTGCTCCTTTAGGGACAGTACAACAGTCCCCCGCACGACCTGAGGAGATCTAAATAATTATGAACCAGCAAACGGGCTTTATACCAATTCAGAAGGGCAGGTTCAACCAACAAAGAACTTATCTCACAGGTTAAACCCCAGCCACCTAGATAGTGGCATCAAAACTTTAAGGGTTGGGGGAAGGGGTAAAATTCTGAGACAATGTATTCCACATTATGATAATGGAAGTTTAACACAACACATGTAAGTTGTTCGAAAAAGGGTTTAAGTTTATACCCTTTCGAGTGTGGAAACATTATCTTAGTACTCATTGTTTGTAAGAAAACTGAATTTGTCCTATTTATGTAAGTGTAAGGACTGTGCGATTTCCCCCTCCCCACCCCCCACCAACTATTTGTAAGAAAAAAAGTATTAACTGTACATAACATGTTACAGGTTTTTCATAGTTTGTGAAAGGGAAATTTTATTCTACATACAAGAATAGAGGAAGGATTTTTCACAATTTAACCAGTGAAGAGTGAGACCTCCTAGACAACCTTTAGTCAGTTAGAATAATGAAACCGGACAAGGATGTTCATCGTGCATACAGCTGCAGTAATCCCAGATGGGTTCTCTGCCGTCAGGCGGGTCCTCGGTCGGCCGAATTCCAAAGTCTAGGTCCGGCGTCTGTTGTTGTTGCTTTCTCTCCTGCCGTCAGTGAGGCCGGAGTATGTAAGACACAGCCAACGCCATGTTCTTCAGTCTTTTTTGCCGCACAGTGCCCAAAGCAGAAGCAGTTCGCAAGTGCCGGTCGGCCAGCTCCTGAATTACGAAAAATTGGAAACCAAAGTCTTCATTAAAGCTAAGTACCCCGTTGGGGAAACTTTTCTTGCCTCAGACCGATGTCAGAAAAAGTTAATAATTGTATTTCTTGTGGGAAGCAAATACCGCATAAGGATTTCCATTCCCTCTGCATACCTTGTTTAGGCCCAGACCACGACGTCTCGGGCTGTCGCTTTTGCGCTACTTTCAACAGACGCACTATTAAGCGTCGGGCGGAGTTCACCCAACACTATTTTGGCAAAAAGTTTAATTACATTGTCGTCGGATACTCCGACTCCAGTTATAAGTAAAAGGCGCAAAGATAAGGACCGACATACGAGGTCCACAACTTCTACAGACACCACGCCAAACCCGACTACAGGTGCTCCGGTTCTCAGTGAGGCGCCTACGCAGCCCCTGACTACCGACAACACTTCATTGGCGGTGTCTTCTGTGCCCGAGATCGCAGGCTCTTCGGCCCACACCCCGACTACAGATACCGAAGCCACTATTGGCGGTGAAACTCAGAGTTTAGATAGACCTGCCACCTCTCAAGGTGTCTACAGGCCTTCCTCTTCTTTTTCCATCAAGGCTTTCACTAAGTCTAAATCAGCCATGCATACTAAAAAACAAGCTCCACAGGGCCCTTCTCAAGGCCCCATGCCTAAAAAGCAGATGCTCAAAATGGCTGAGGATTTGATTACTCTTATTAGGGGTTCTCAACCCCCCCTGGATAAAACTCCTAGAGTGGAGGAAGAATCCCCCTCCTCGGACCAGGCCTCCATTATTTCAGAACATTCTGAAGACCAGGAACATTCTTACTCCCCTTTTGAAGATTCTGATGCAGAGGAGTCCATTCCCTCTGTCTCCCCCTCTGAGGATTACTCTTTTGGGGAAACCTTACATACCTTGAGGGAACGCTTCCACTGGGAAGGCCAAGAGTATTCTGACTCCAAGAAAAGGCTTAGGGATTTCCTCTTGCTCCCTCAGCACAGGCCTCTGGCTATACCTCCTGTCTTAGACATTCTAGATGACGTGTATTCAGAGGCCTGCCTTAACCCAGATTCTTTACCTCCAGCTCCAGTCAAGCCTGACCGGTATTACCGGGTTCCTGACTCACACCAATTCCTATACAAAAGCCATGCGGCTGACCCAGAAACTATATCACAGGGTCCCAAGGGAATTAAGGCTTCCACTGCTAAAAATCCATTACCTTCAGAGAGAGATTCCAGAGCTTTAGAGAGGTGGGGGGAAAAAGGTTTACACTTCGACCACCTTAACCATGAGGGCATTAAACTGTCAGTTCCATATGTTAAAGTACCAACAATTTCTGTTATCACAGTTATGTCACAACCTGAACAACCAGACTTGAAGGAGTTGCAGGATTTGATACATAGTGCAGAACAAGTGGGTAAACATACCTTGCAATGTGGTTTTGATGCTTTAGAGGCCTCATGTAGAGCTGCTGTTACAGGATCAGTCATACGTAGGCATGCCTGGCTCAAAGAGCAAACCTTACCAGATCATGTCAAAGCTAAATTGCTAGATGCCCCTCTGCAAAAAGATGTATTGTTGTGTTAAAGCTGAGGAGGTATTAAAGAAAATGGAGGAGAAGGCAAAAACAATGCAAGCAGTAGATTTCCTATAGGTACAACCTCCACGTTTCAGTAGAAATTGGCCTTCCAAAAATTGGTCCTTTCCAGCCACGGACAGACCCCAAAGAGGTAGATACAGGTGCCCGAGGGGCAGAGGGCAACCTCAAGGATCATTTAGAGGCAGACAATGGCAAGCACCCACACACAGAGGTGGTGAGGATAGTTCACAGCCATTCAGAAAGCAGAACCAGTGACTTTCCCCTTTGCATGCCAAGCAAGGCTCAAATGGCAGCACCTTTAGGCGGAAAACTGGCATTATTTTCGAAAAATTGGCATATTGTCACAAAAGACAAATGGATCCTGGACATTATAGACAGAGGCTACAGATTTCACTTTCACACCCTTCCAAAAATGAGGCATGCCAAACCTGCCACACAAAGGGCAGAGGCACAGAAACAAATTTCAAATCTCATGGACATTAAAGCTATTCAAGAGGTACCTGTACAAGAACAGGGTCAAGGTTTTATTCCAGACTATTCCTGGTACCAAGGAAGGGAAAAGATTGGAGACCTATTTTGGACCTATCCATCCTAAACACTTTTTTTTACTCGTGCCAAAATTCAAGATGCTCACATTACAGCAGCTTCTTCCCATGCTGGGCAAGGAGTCTTGGCTAGTAACATTGGACCTCAAGGAGGCATACCTGCATGTCCCAATCAGACAAGATTGCAGAAGATACCTCAGATTTCTTGCAGGTTCAACCCATTATCAATTCTCTGCATTGCCCTTTGGCTTATCTACTGCGCCCAGAGTGTTCACGAAATGCCTGGCATCAGTAATCGCCTACTGCAGACTTCAAGGGATACAAATATACCCTTATCTGGACGACTGCCTGATCCAAGCGGACAGCAAGCACATACTTATGAAACATCTGGCGTTTGTAATAATGTTGTTGAATTCTCTGGGATACACAGTCAACAAAAGGAAATCAAGGCTAATACCCTCTCAAACAATAATTTTCCTGGGTGCCAGCTTGGATACAAACACCCAGATGGCCTACCTCACGCCAGAGAAACAAGGGCAGCTAACTCAATACTTCAGAAAACTGGCAATTTTCACCAGGCTGACTGCAAGGAAAATCCTGCAGGCTCTGGGATTCATGGCATCTTGCATCCTACTAATCCCATGTGCAAAGCTGCATATGAGAACTTCAGTGGTACCTAAAAAACCTATGGTCTCAACGCAGCCACAGTTTGGAAACAATAATACCACTAATTCCATGTCTTCAAAAGGAATTTCTGTGGTGGGCTCAAGCATGCCAAAGAAACACAGGTCTCCCATTCTGCAAGCCTCAAGCAAATCAAATCATCACAACAGACGCCTCTGACTACGCCTGGGGGGCGCACATGACAGATCGGTGCATTCAGGGCAAATGGTCCCAAAAAGAAAAGCACCTACACATCAATCACAAGGAAATGCTAGCAGTAATAAATGCTATTATAGCTTTCAAGGACCTACTGCATCCAGGCCAGCTATTGATAAGGACGGACAACACCACAGTAATGTGGTACATAAATAGGGAGGTACCCATTCATACCCCCTATGCAGGCAAGCCACGTCTCTTTGGAACATGGCTCTAGAATTACAAATCGAGCTTCAAGCACAGTACCTGCCAGGCAAGGAAAACACACTGGCAGACAACCTAAGCAGAAATATGACAGATCCACACGAATGGAAGTTGCATCCTGAAGTTTTCACAAGGATAACTCAAGCATGGGGAAGGCCAGACCTAGATCTCTTTGCCTCCCACAAAAATCACCAATTGGCAAAATTCTGCTCAAGGACCTTTCATCCACAGGCCTGGAAGGTGGATGCACTCTCCTTCAGTTGGGCAACAATGACAGTTTATGCCTTTCCACCTCTCCCTCTGCTGCCCAAAGTTCTATTTAAAAACCAGAGCAGACAGACCAAAGATGATTCTCATTGCTCCAGACTGGCCAAGACAACACTGGTACCCACTCCTGAAAATCCTGACGCATTCCCCACTATGGATCCTGCCTCTAATGCCTCTTCTACTGACTCAGCACAACTTCAAAACTCTACACAGTCAGCTGAAAACACTCAATCTAGCCGCATGGAAGATTCCTTAAATACACAACAGGCCCTACTCTCTCTAAGGAGGTGCAGGATGTCATTTTGGAGGCCAGAAGACCTTCTACAAGAAAAGCCTACTCTGCAAAATGGAAACTGTTTTGTGCCTGGAATGAGAAAAAAGGTCAGAATCCAGGAATACTAAATTTACCCCAAATATTACAGCACCTAGCTGAGATGCTAAGCAATGGACTCTGCATACTTTGTCTGGAAAACTTATGCCTAACCTGTGCCACTTTTGATTCACAGCCCTTGGAAAGGGGTAGGTTCTAGATGTATTGCAGCAACGATCAATGCAATGAGCATAGTACAGTTGTGTAAACTTGCATAATGGTAGCTGTTAAAATAACTGCTACAGTAGCAGCCCCCCCCCCAAAAAATAAAACCCTCTCTTACTTTGTCAGGGTGTGTTCGTAGATTTTTTCACTCCTGTCTTCTCGGGGTTCAGCCTCCCCCTCACACTTGGCTTGAAAGCTATGAAGGGCTTGGTGCTTAATCCTGTTTTTAGGCAGTTCCGTTTTAACTGCTTAATAGTTTGAATACATGGAACGTGCTCTGAAGCTTTGGAAGCTAGCTGGTTGTATCACTGGCAGGAATGTAAGCCATATAGGTAAGAGTACTTACAGCAGTGATCTTTCAGGAATCTACTCTTATGGCAAGTTTACTTAACACAGCTAGACTTTCTCTCTTAAGCTGTAGTATATCATATCTACAAAGAGTGTGGGGAAAAGTGTAGTAGCCGAGACTATTTTACTGCATTTGGAAGTTGTAAGCTTTGCTTCTGCTGACTCTTGAATTAAGCAGACATCTGAGCAGCCAACAGCTTTAATAAAAACTTTTTAAAGTTGTTGCATTTTCTGTAGTACAGTGTGAATTGTGTTCGAGCTAAATTGGTCAAAATGATGCAATACTGTTTGACTGCTGTGTGTACAGTAGCAGGCAACAAAACTGTAACAGTTTGTCCAAGGTACTTTCTGCTTTGTGTTGAGATGATGTTTTGGAGTAATGTTTGGTTTTATTTCTCCCAAGTACTGTTTGTAGATGTGCTGTATGTGTTTTAGAATGAAGGTGCTTCATTGTGTAAAACTCAGAGGTCGTCTGATTTCTAGAGGACTGCAGTTGTGAAGAAAGTTTGTAACTTGGGGAGAGAAAAATAAACTGAACGTTCGTAAAAAGCTGTGAAGCAAAGGTCGTTGGTAAAACTGACTAGTATTTCTTTTTCAGTTTCATTGCAAGTCAAGGGTAAAGATCTATGCTACTTGAATCCTATTCCTAAGTATTGTCAAATGTGATCTTTTTAAAATGAGAACTTGAGTGAGTTGGAGAATAATTTGGGATTGAGTATTTCTTGAATAAAATTAACATTACAGAAGAATCCCTCTATTCATTACCGTTTCTATAAAAGTTTGTAGTAGATTTTTTTTTAGTTCCGAGATACCCATGTACTTTAGAAAGCAGTGTCAGTTCTACTGCACAAAAAGCAATCTACTCCTGATCTAGTACTTGCAGCATGCCTGCAAAAGCTGTATTGTTTGTGAAGCAATGAAAATGGTAAACCTGTTACTGAAAAGTGGGAGACCTCCACCTAAAGCAACACCAGTATGGGCTGAAGAACCTTTCCAAATTTGGTCGCATTCTGTAAACAATTTTACTATTTGCTTATTTTAAACATTGTTTGGGTGGGCTTAATGTGAAATTGTTCGATCTCGCCGTTTGTTCTTACACACGGGTTCGGAGCCGATCCTCTGCTCCGAGTCGGCCGCTTCACAAGCTCTGCATCTAATAGAAAGCTCGAGGCACAGACTATATCCCATGATCCTCCTCTACCATCCCTCAGACCTAGTTTGCCGCTGCACGCATCGAAAGGAGAGCTCGGGCCATATATGTGTATGTATGTAGATATATTATATATATAGATATAGATATAGATATGTGTGTGTGTGTATATATAAAGTGTTAGTGTGTGTACCTTTAGCAGGTTTTGTGGCCTATAGATATTTTATACATATTAGGGCTTAGGCCTATTTTTCTTTTTCTGTCAGGGCTCTGACAGTAGTAGAACTTTTTAGTAGATTTTTTTCTAGTATTTCGCTAGTTACTATGTGTGCAGTGTTTTGATATTTACTCCCTTATATATTCATATATCTATATTTACTATAGTTGTTCATAGTTATATTAGGACTGCTAAGACTACTAGACTGTTGCTAATTTTTAGCTGTTTATATTTCTTAGTAACTTAGTGTTATAGTGTCTTAGAATAACTTTCTTGCTTGATAAAGTTTGTTCCCGGTCAGCTATGTCTGAAAAAGTTAAATCTGGGTTCAAAAGGTGTCAGTGTGGACAGATGTCCATTACTGACAATCATGCTTCCTGCGTCTACTGTCTTAGGACTGCTCTATTTGTCACCCCTTCAGTGGAAGGGTCATGATGGAAAGGCGAAGGAAGCTGATAGGGGCTTACTAAAGCCTGAATTTCAAGAAGCCTTGGAAAAGGCTTATCAGACATCTAAGTCTTCGAAGGGGTCGAAGACTTCGAAGGTATCTGAACCCAGGTCATCGGCTCCGAGTTCGGTCGCCGGCTCCACAGACCTCGGGGCAGAGCACAGAGCGATTTTTATCTCTCATCGAGCCTCGGGTCTTGGAACCGGTGTTGGAGGTGCCTCCACCCTCAATCCTTCGGTCGGTGACCTCTTCGACCCGTTCTTCCAGACCTTTATCGGATACTGACGTGGATTGTGTGGTACAGAAGCTCATGGAGAATACGGCTCTGTCCAAGCTAATTGCAGTTTCGTCCCAGTTTGGTTTCGAAACTGGAAGCCCTCCCTGTATCTCCAGCAGATCCTCCTCCGAGACCCTTCGAGTCTTTGGAGCCGGGAGAAGAGGAACCGATCGCGGAACCCTCGGTGCCGAAGCCTACTTTTGTGCGATCGGCGCCACTGACCTCGACTCCCTCAGAGCCCATCGAGGAGTCACTGAGCCGACTGTCTCTCCTTGGTTCCGGGGCCGAGAGTCTAACCGAACTGTCTGTTCAGACTCTTCCTCTCGGAGCCTCGGCTCAGATTAGTTCGGCTCTGTCCTCTGGGTCAGAGCCCGTGGTCCCGGTTTCGGGGAAACTACCGTGCTCTTTGGATCCGGTGGAGTCCTCAGCCCAGGGCTCCGGTGCCTTCGTTATGAGGAAGGTCTTGTCTGAAAAGACATTCACCTCATAGGAGTCATCTTCTCCTTCCCCGAAAGGGCCGCGTTCTGCGATCCCACCCAAGCGTGGAGACCCAATGCCTCAGCCAACCCCAGAGGGTGTCCCCTGTTCCTCGGAAGCTTCACCAGATGCCACCTCTGAAGTCCCGAGGAAAAGATTGTGCAAGAGGAGGCACATTGATTCTCCACAAGAATCACTCACATCGGGCACAGATTTGGAGGAGCCAGAGGGGTCTCCACGGTCCCCTCGGAGGATGTCTCGTTTGCTGACATCCTGGAGATCTTGAAACAGAGGGGTGATTGGCAGACCATTGCCCCCACTGAGGAAGAATCGGTGTTGCTGAAGGCATTTGGGGCTCAACCTTTTACCTCCTGGGTGACCCCGCCCTTTGATGAACTAATGGATCTGATCACTCTAAGGGCGTGGGAGACTCCGGATACAGTGGAACCAGTCCCTAGGAAGCCGAACAAGTATATTACTGCCACCCCGAGACCAGGCTTATCTTACAAAAGGAGTCCCAGTGGATGCTATGGTGGTAGCGGCAGCCACGAAGAAGGAAATGTATGAGTCATCTTCCTCTGTTCATCCTCCTAATAAGGATTCCAGGATTATGGACAGATACGGGAAGTGCGTTTTCAGTTCAGCAACTTTTTCCATGCGTTCGCTGAACTACCTCACGCATTTTACACTACTTCAGCGAGATCTCATTAAAGAGTTGGGAGATGCTCTCCAGGGTAATATAGATGCTGCCGATTTAAGGTAACAGCACAACACCCTCACTTCGATAGTAAACTCGTCCATGAGGCTCATCTCGTATGCGGCCGAAGGGTCGAGTAGGGCTGCAGCTTCAGCGATCGCTCTATGGAGGCAATCCTGGATGCGCCTTTGCTCCTTTGCGGAAGCCTTCAAGTCTTCCTTTACCAATGCCCCATTTGATGGTGCCACCCTGTTCGGTCCCAAAGTGAAGGAGACTCTCACTCGGTGTGAGCAAGAAGGTAAGACCCTGCCTGCCGTAGGGGTTCGTTTTTCCGCCCCGACCAGACCATACCCCAAAGGGCAAAGAGGCGGAAAAAATGTGGTTCCGAAAGACTCTGGGATCTTTCCAGCCCACACAGAGCGACGCCCCCTCCAGCGGCAGAGGAGGAGGCAGGAATTGAAGACGCCGCCCAGTCGGCAGAGGGGGTCCGCAGAACCAGGGCGACAGGGATAGCATCCCTTCGAGGCCCTTCCAGCACTCCTGAAGGGAGGCCCGACTGTCATACTCTAGAGGCAGTCCGGGGGTCACTTAGCTTTATACCCAGAGGCCTGGCTAAGTCTTACATCGGATTCTTGGGTAAAAAGCGTAGTAACCAGAGGATACAATATCCCTTTTATCACCATGCCCCCCCCCCCAACAAAAGAGATTTCCAGATGTTCCACCCAGTCTGCGAAGTCAAGCAGCCGTAGAAATAAAAAGGTTGCTCATAAAGAGTCATCCAACCAGTCCCGGCGGACCAGATAGGATCCGGAACTTACTCGAGGTTCATTTTAGTTCCAAAGAAAACGGGACTGGAGGCCGATTTTGGACCTCAGCAAACTCTAACTTCGTAAAGAAGGAAAAATTCTGGATGGTCACGCTACAGTCTATCCTTTTCTTTCTGCAGAAGGATGATTGGATGTGCTCTATAGATATCAGGGATGCTTAATACCATATCAAAATGGCCAAAGCGTCCCAAGATCATCTGCGCTTCCGGCTGGGAGCCGGTCATTTCCAATTTCGAGCACTGCCCTTTGGTCTCACCTCAGCCTCCAGGGTGTTCACCAAATGCATGGCAGTAGTGACGTCTCACCTGAGGCGGTTAGGATTCCAGGTGTTTCTATATCTAGACGACTGGCTCCTCACCGCCACCACCAAGCATAGTCTGTTACAATCCAGGGAATACACCATCAACCTTTGTTCCCATTTAGGGATCTGTCAATTTCGAAAAATCTGCCTCATCGCCCTCGCAGCATATTTCATTCATAGGGGCGGAATTAGACACTACTACAATGCTGATCAGACTCCCACAAAGAAGAGTTTCAACCCTCAGAGACCAGGTCGCTATTCTGATTCTGAGCAGAAAAGTTTCTGCGGCACAAGTGCTGAAAGTGCTGGGCTTGATGTCAGCCATGTTGATTGCAGTTCCTCTCGGCAGGATGCACATGAGGATCCTCCAGTGGCTGCTCTTCGTGCAGTGGTCGTTCCAACAACTCCCTCTGTCTCACCACATCTCTGTCACGGAATCTTGCAAGTGGGATCTTCAGTGGTGGCTAAACGGCCAGAATCCGACTATGGGTCGTCCGTTTGTATTACCCAGTCCTATAGCCACAGTAACCACGGACGCTTCCCTGATGTGGTGGGGGGGACTTTTTTCAGGGGAGAACAGTCCAAGGAGAGTGGTCCAAGATAGAGTACAATCTGCATATCAATGTTCTGGAGCTGAGAGCAGTGTTCCTAGCGTTGCAACACTTTCACGAGTCTCCACCTCTAGGAACAGTGGCAGTTCAGACGGACAATATGTCGGTGGTCTGGTACATAAACAAGCAGGGTGGAACCAGATCTTACCCATTATGCAGAGAGGCCCTGAGAATTTGGCAATGGGCGGTGTCCACAGGTCGTTTTCTGATAGCAACACATCCTGGGGTCATCCAACGTCATTGCGGACAGGTTGAGCAGAGCCATCCTGTTACCTCACGAGTGGTCCCTGAACAACCAAGTGGCGGAAAGGATTTTCTGCAGATGGGGCCAGCCTTGCTGCGATCTTTTTGCATCCCCCTTGAATACCAAATGCAGAAGCTACTTTGCCCTTCTTCCCCCTCCGGGGGGTGCCCCCAGGGACGCACTAGTGCACGATTGGCCCCCGGGTCTCCTGTATGCTTTCCCTCCTGTCCCCTTGATTCCCAAATTTCTACAGAGAGCCAGGAACCTAGAAAGGACGATCATACTCATAGCTCCATTCTGGCCTCGACAGATCTGGTTTCCCTTTCTTCTTGCCCACCTGATGGAGGAACCATGGATTCCGGACGCGGAGCCAGATCTTTTGACTTGCTCGTCGGGAGTTCCTCATCCGTCCCTACGGTCCCACAAACTGACAGCTTGGCTGCCCTACTTCCCAATTTAGCCAGGTCAAAGTTTTTGTCTTCAGTACAGCACATCCTACTTTCTTCTCAAACCTTCTACCAGAAAATTATACAAAAGCAAATGGAAACGTTTTGCTTGCTGGGTGTCAACAAAAGGATTAGATCCCTTGGTGGCCCCTATACACAAAATTATAGAATTTTTATCCACACTGTTTCATGAAGAGGCCTCTACTTCTACGATAAGGGTGCAATTAGCGGCCATATCGAACTTCCATGTAGGTGAAGGGGATTCTTCAATTGTCACACAGGCTTTGTAGGGCCTTCATGAAGGGTACCTTTCACCTTCGACCATCCATCCGTCAACCGGTTTCCCCATGGAATTTGAATTTGATGTTGTCTCAGCTTATACTACCACCTTTTGAGCCAGCGTCATGTTCAATTAAGTTTGTCATGGAAGGCCCTATTCCTCATCGCTATTACCTCGTCTCGTAGAATTTCAGAGCTACAGGCACTCTGTCAGACCGCCATACATGATTTTTCACCCTGACAGTTTCCTTGCGTACTAATCCGTCCTTTCTCCCGAAGGTATGTTCTGTACTTAACATTAACCAATCCATTGAACTACCCACATTTTTCAAAAATCATTCAAACAAATTAGAATACATGCTACACAAGTTGGATGTACATAGACAACTGAGATTTTATCTGGACAGGACAAAAGACTATAGAAAATCGGACCAACTGTTCGTGTCATTCGCGGAGAATAAAGGCATGGCTGTAACCAAGCTGACATTATCCAAATGGTTTTCGGACTGCATAAATTTTGTTCATTCTGCTTCAAAGCAATCACTTCCATTCAAACCTAAGGCTCATTCTACCAGGGCCGTTTCTACTACTTCTGCCCATGCCGCTCTTCTTCCGTTGGATACTATTTGTGCAGTAGCTACGTGGGCAAAACCTCATACGTTTGTCGCTCACTACAAAGTAGACAGGTCCTCGAAGGACAGAGCATCTTTTGGTTCCACTGTACTCGGGAACGTTCTTCCATAGTCACCCAGGGTAACTGAGCTAGGGACGCTACCCGTGTGTAAGAACAAACGGCGAGATCGAACAATTTCACATAAAGAAGTTATGTTCTTACCATAACGTTCCATGTGAATTGTTCATCTCTCCTTTGTTCTTACATCCCCTCCCTCCATCCCCCGCCACGTTCTGGAAGAACGGGTATGACTAGTGTCTCATTTGTTTGTCTACATTCCCTTCTCTACCCAATCCTCAGTAAGTAGCCTATTGTCTATTTGCCTATTCGAGGGTGGTTCTAGTAGTATTCAGCTTCAAGTGTGTGTGATGGCATGAGCGTTAGACTCAGTGATTAGTACTGTTTTCTGGTTCTTGCAAACTAGATCTGAGGGATGGTAGAGGAGGATCATGGGATATAGTCTGTGCCTCGAGCTTTCTATTAGATGCAGAGCTTGTGAAGCAGCAGACTCTGAGCCGAGGATTGGCTCCGAACCCGTGTGTAAGAACAAAGGCGAGATGAACAATTCACATGGAACGTTATGGTAAGAACACAACTTCTTCTTTTTTTTGTTCTGTTTGAAGCTAGTTT
Source organism: Protopterus annectens (assembly GCF_019279795.1). Taxonomy (NCBI): domain Eukaryota; kingdom Metazoa; phylum Chordata; order Ceratodontiformes; family Protopteridae; genus Protopterus; species Protopterus annectens. The sequence continues at coordinate 1,859,678,446 of NC_056728.1, read as the reverse complement.
TGGAAGTGTCGGTGTGTTTTTACTTGCGAACATTATGATTGAGAGCTTAGCTGTCAGACTTAGATTCTCTAACTGGGTAACCTTTTGGCAAAACCATGGAACAGCATAACTAGTCTTTCAGTTCTACCTTTCTCCAGACCCAAGAGAAAAACTGTTGGGGATCTCTTGCCAACACACCTTGGTCACTGACTGATGACTACTGTGGCCATTATTGGAACCTTGAAATGCTTGCTTATAGTCCCTCTGGTTTAGCCATTTGAGCCATGTCCTCTGCTGCTTGTTAGGTGCCCTTTTAGCAACCATGAGAGAGCTACTTTTGTTGGCCTCTGAGGATGAAGCAGCAAGTGCATCCTTTCATGGTCTTGGTCCCTGGGTTGAAGTTTTATGCAGGCATTTCTCATCCTTAGGATGTCCCTAGGGAAAATGGACAGAGTAAATATTAATTTTCCACATCCTTTTCTTTGTAGCTAAGGAAGAGTTTGTTGGCTTGGGTCAGGTTTATTACAGACCTTCAGGTAAAGGATTGGTAAAGGGCATCTTCAATTTTTTTTTCTGCACAAGTACATGATTCTGATCTCAGAGAGGGCTTTCCTGAGTCTCCATTGTTGGGTTTGCATTTTCTGGAATAAGTTGATGTTCGTGTTACCCTGCTGCAGTCATCACACTTGGGTTATCCTGTCGTCAGGTGGTCCCGCAGTCGGCTGGAATTCCAAAGTCTTGGTCCGGCGTCGGTTGCCGTCGCTTCTTCCCTGACGTCAGTGCGCCAGGAGTATATATAATTCAACCGACGCCATTTTCTCCAGTCTTTCTTGCCGCGCGGTGCCCGAAGCAGAAGCAGTTTGCAAGTGCCGGTCGGTCGACGACTGAGATTTTTGAATTCGTATTTCAGACCGAAGTCTTCTATAAAGCTAAGTACCCCGTTGGGGAAACTTTTTTCTTGCCTCAGACCGATGTCAGAAAAAGTTAACAATTGTATTTCTTGTGGGAAGCAAATACCTCATAAGGATTTTCATTTCTTTCGCATACCTTGCCTAGGCCCAGACCACGACGTCACTAGTTGTCGTTTTTGTGCTAGGTTTAATAAGCGTACTATTAAGACACTTTGATTTTGCACGACACTACTTTGGTAGAAAATTTAACTACACCATGCCGGAGCAACCGATTACTGGTGTGCACAAAAAACACAAGGATAAGGACAGACAACCCAGGCCTAAGCCAGATTCCGAGGCCTCTGCTGGTTCGGTCTCCGGTCCTCAGTGAGGCCATGACGCAACCCCTGACTACCGCAGATCTGGAACCCGAGACCGCTTCAGAAATTTGACGGAATGTACCAGGCCGACGCAGCCGTTTAGTTCAGGCCCTACCGACATTGCTGAAAAATGTCTGTGCTGCAGAAACGCCATCTGTTTCTGAAGGTGTTTTCAGACAGACGCTCACCATTAAATCGTATTCTAAAACGAAGACTCCTATTAAATCTAAAAAGACTGCACTTCAGTCCCCTGTTTAAGGCCCCATGCCTAAGAAACAGATGCTCAAAATGGCTGAAGATTTGATCGCTTTAATCAGGGGTTCCCAGCCCCCTCCTGACAAAAGGCCTAGACAAGAGGAAGATTATGCATCCTTTGAACAAGTTTCCATTTCTTCAGACTCCTCTGAGGACCAAGATTACTTCTCCCCTTATGAAGATTCTGATGCTGAGGATTCCATTCCCTCAGCTTCTCCTCCTGAAGACTACTCCTTTGGGGAAACTTTACACACTGAGTGAACATTTTCACTGGGAAGGTCAGGACTACTCTGACTCTAAGAAAAGGCTCAGAGTTTCTTTTACTCCCCCAACACAGACCACTTGCCATCCCACCAGTTTTAGACATTGTGGATGATGTTTACTTAGAATCCAGTTTTAACCCAGATTTCTCTACCTCCTGCTCTGGCTAAGCCTGACATAGAGTGCCTGATTCCCACAAATTTCTTTACAAAAGCCCTGTTTATGACCCAGAGACAATCTCCCAGGGTCCCAAGGGGGCTAAGGCTTCTATGGCTAAAAATCCTGTACCTTCTGAGAGGGATTCCAGAGCACTAGACAGGTGGGGGAGAAAAGTTTACACCTCAGCCACTCTAGCTGATGGCACTAAATTGCCAATTTCACATGCTTAAGTATCAGCAATTTCTAATCTCTCAGTTAAAGCAAAAAATGACCACTCTCCCTCAACAATCTGAATTGAAAGAAATGCAGGATCTGTTGCATGCCACTGAACAGGTGGGCAAACATAGCTTACAATGTGGGTTTGATTCTTTGGAGGCCTCCTGCAGAACAGCTTTCACTGGGTCTGTTATATGTAGGCATGCTTGGTTAAAGGAACAAACTCTTCCTGATCATGTTAAAGCAAAACTTCTAGATACTCCCTTACAGCAGGATGTTCTTTTTGGAGTTAAAGCAGAAGAAGTCTTAAAATGGAGGATAAGGCAAAATCTATGCAGACAGTCAAAGATTTCTTACAGGTACAGCCCCCTCGCTTCAACAGAAACTGGCCGACAAAAAATTGGTCCTTTCCAGCTACAGACAGACCACAGAGGGGTAAATACAGACGCCCAAGGGGCAGAGGACAACCACAAGCCCAGTACAAACCTCGCCAATGGGGCACTGAAACACAGAAGGGAGGAGAAAACCGGTCCCAATCTACCAGAAGGCAAACTCGATGACTTGCACCTCATCTGGCCAAGCAACATTCTCTTGGTAGCCCCCTTGGGAGGAAAACTCGCACTTTTTCCAGACAACTGGCACATTGTCATAAAGGACAAATGGGTCCTAGACATAATTTTGAGGATACAAATTCCAATGTTAAGTTGTCAATCTCGCCTTCATTCTTGCTGGATGGGTTCGGAGCCGATCCTTGGCTCCGACTCGGCGCTTGAGAGCTAATTTTACCAGCTCGAGGCAACCCTATATCCCATGATGCAAGGCGGAGATTACTCAGATCTCGTTTGCCGCTTTGCTAACTAGGTGCCTTTTTACCAGCTCCAGGTAAGTGAACTTGTATAGACTCTTGCCTACCCCCGTTTCTAGCTTTTTTCACCTAGGTATTATTTTTTTAGTTGTCGATTCACTTTAACCCTATTCCTGTCAGTGTTCCCTCCTTTAAGTGGATTTTTCCCTTACCCCTTGTTAGGCCTTAGGCCTTCCCCTCCCTAAATTTTTTCCTGTCAGGGAACTTTTTGTGTGTGACTGTCTGTGTCCCTGTTAGTGTAAAATTAATTATTTTAATTTAATTTAATTTTGGACTGAGTGTGTTTGTGTGTCAGTGTGTTTAAGTGTTTCATCGACACAGTTATGTCGAAGGACACTAAGGTCTCAGGTTTCAAGAAGTGTGACTCGTGCTGTCAGAAGATGTCTCTGACAGATGGTCACACTTCTTGTATTTATTGCCTGGGACCTTCTCACCTGCAGGACTCTTGTGCTATCTGTCATGCTTTCAGCCCAAGAGTCCTGCAGGAAAGAAAAAATAAGCTCATTTTAAGGGGCTTATTAAAACCAGAGAGCTCCCCGACTAAGTCGGCGCCGGGGAAGCCCTCGAAACCTGCTAAGCCTTCGGCTCAGGCTTCCAAGCCGTCGGCTTCAGGTTCCTCCTCTCCTGGTTCGAGATCGGCTCTGGCCGGAGCCGATCCTTCCATACCAGTGTCAGTATCGGCTCCATCCGGTGTCGATACTGTTAAGTCTAGACACTCTGTCGGCTCCGGTCGGAGCCGATGTCTCTTCGGCTCCGATGGCTCCATTGATCTCAAAAAAGAGATCTCGATCCCCTTCTGTGGAATCAATTCATTCGGCTCCGAGATCACCTTTGCTCTCGGAGCGGAGCCATCGGAGCCGATCTTCTCTGTCATCCAGGCTATCTGATCACGACCTTGAGAGAGTGGTGAGTAGACTATTAGTCTCAGGCATTGGCCCAAATTCTCCATAGCCCATCTCAACAGACGGTAGCTATATCTCATCCACTGAACATTCCTCCTTCGACTCTCTTACAGAGCCGGAGCTCCTCGGAACCGGTACCGTTGTGACTTCGGAGCCGATACAACCCCTTTTGGCTCCGTCGTCCTCCGCTCCGATTTCCTCCTTGAGACCTTCATTGGAGGGATCCGGGCGTCTGCTCTCTCTCGTCGGCTCCGAGGGGGCGAGTGGCATCGGACCCTTGTCCGACCCCGTTCTCCCTCTCTGAGCTTTGGCGTTGGTGAGCTCGGCCCCATCTGCCTCGGAGCCTTCCCTTTCGGTGAGGCCTGGGGTTCCTATCTTCGGAGCGGGAGCCTTCTGGTCTCTCTGATGGGGGAGCCTTCGAGGTGATGAGTGTACTAGCCCCCGGGCTTAGTCAACGTACAGTTCCATCGGCTCCTCCCACTACAGTGCCAGGGATGCTGGAAGGGTTTGTCAGAAAAAGGCTCTCTGCTACCCTGATTCTGCGGACCCCCTCTGCCCCTAGGGCGGCGTCTATTGTTCTCCCTCTCTGAGAGGGCTGTAGTGGGAGGAGCCGATGGAACTGTCCGACCCCGTTCTCCCTCTCTGAGCTTCGGCGTTGGTGAGCTCGGCCCCGACATCTGCCTCTGAGCCTTCCCTTTCGGTGAGGCCTGGGGTTCCTATCTCTTCGGAGCGGGAGCCTTCTGGTCTCTCTGATGGGGGAGCCTTCGAGGTGATGAGTGTACTAGCCCCCGGGCTTGGTCAACGGACAGTTCCATCGGCTCCTCCCACTACAGTGCCTGCTGACGTCTCTTCTCACTCTCTTGCTCCCGGACCCAGAGATCCAATGCCTCAGGTTTCCCCATTGGGAATATCTTCCTCTTCCGAGGCTTCTCCTGATCCGTCAGGAGAACCCCCCCAGAAGAGGACATGTAAGAGGAAACATTTAGACTCCCCTGAGTCTACTACATCAGATACTGACTTGGATAAGTCGGAGGGGTCCCCAAGGTCCTCCTCTGAGGATCTCATTTTCAGACGTCCTTGAAATCCTTAAACAGAGGGGGAACTGGCCCTCCCTTAATCCCTCCGAGGACGAGTCAGTATACCTGGAGGCGTTCGGATCTCGACCCTCCACCTCCTGGGTGTCTCCGCCTTTCGACCCTCTCATGGAAGTAGTGGCTCGGAAGGTGTGGATGGCTCCGGATTCGGTGGAACCTACCCCCAGGAGACCTTCAAAATTTATTACAGCCCCACAAGATGGGCAGTACTTAACAAAAGGTGTCCCAGTTGATGCTATGGTGGTGGCTGCTGCCACCAAGAAGGAATTAGCTGATCCTTCAGTACCTGTTCATCCTCTTAAGGATTCTAGGACTATGGACAGGTACGGTAAGCGGATTTTTTCTTCAGCGACTTTTGCCATGAGATCGCTGAACTACCTATGCCACTTCACCCGCCTTCAAAGAGATATTCTTAAAGAGTTGGGAGAAGTTTTACAGGATCTGTCAGCTGCTGGGTCTCAAGATAAGATTACCTCACAGCTAGGAATCCTTAACTCCATTGCTAACTCCTCCATGCGGCTCATTTCTTATGCAGCCGTTGGAGCGAGTAGAGCCACAGGCACAGGAGTGGCTTTAAGGCGTCAGTCCTGGATGCGGCTTTGTAATTTTGCAGACCCCTTCAAGGAGTCTTTCACAAACCCCCCTTTTGATGGCTCGAACTTGTTCGGTCCTCAAGTGAAAGACACTTTGACTAGATGCGAACAAGATGGCAAGACTCTTTCTGCCGTAGGAGTCCGTTTCTCCGCCCCTTCTAGACCTTACCCCAAAGGACAGAAGGGAGGAAAAATGTGGTTCCGCAAATCTGAGTCACGCTTGACGCACGAAGTCAGTTTACCCCCAGAGGCAGAGGGGGTAACAACAATAGACGCCGCCCTAGGGGCAGAGGGGGTCCGCAGAATCAGGGTAGCAGAGAGCCTTTTTCTGACAAACCCTTCCAGCATCCCTGAGATGTTGCCAGATTGTCTGCCTTCGGAGGCAGTCGGGGGAAAATTATCGCTGTACCCAATAGCCTGGCTTTCCCTTTCTCAAGACAAATGGGTACAGTCAATTATATCCGAGGGTTACAAAATTCCCTTTATTCAAACCCCAATTCAGCAAAAGGGAACCCTTCCAGACGTTCCACCCGGTCTAAGGGAACTAGCAGTACTAGAAATATCAAAACTGCTAGTAAAAAGAGCCATCCAGCCAGTCCCGGCAGACCAAATAGGATCCGGAATCTACTCAAGGTTCTTTTTAGTTCCAAAAAAGACAGGGGACTGGAGACCAATATTAGATCTGAGCAAACTCAACAAGTTTGTGAAGAAATCAAGATTCCGGATGGTCACGCTCCAGTCCATTCTGCCCTTTCTGGGCAAGGACAATTGGATGTGCTCAATAGATCTTCAGGATGCGTACTACCACATAAAAATTCACAGACGCTCCAGAAGATTTCTCCGCTTCCGGTTGGGGACCAGTCACTTCCAATTCAGAGCCCTGCCCTTTGGACTCACTACAGCCCCCAGAGTGTTCACCAAATGCATGGCAGTGGTTACGGCTCACCTGAGACGTCAAGGATTCCAGGTGTTTCCATATCTGGACGACTGGCTCCTCACTGCCACCACCAGGCATCAGCTTCTCCAAGCCAGAAATTACACCATTCATACTTGCAGAGGGCTAGGAATTTCTATAAATTTCGAAAAATCTGCCTTGTCAATATATTACTTTTATAGGCGCAAAATTAGACACCGTACAACTTTCTGCAAGGTTGACAGACCAAAGGATCTTGGACATTCAAAGACACGTCCAAGTGATTCTATTCAGCAACAAAATTCAGGCCAGATTTGCTCTGAAAGTTCTGGGTCTTATGGCGGCCGCCATAACACTTCTTTCTCTTGCCCGCTTTTACATGCGGCTTCTACAATGGATGCTATTCACACAATGGTCCTTTCAACAACTTCCCATGCGTCACCAAATCATAGTAACTCCAACTTGCAAAAGGCACCTGACTTGGTGGATATCGTCCCCTCAAATCCATCAAGGCAGACCATTTGTTCCTCTTGCCCCAGTTGCCACAGTTACATCGGACGCCTCCCTGATCGGGTGGGGGGGGCATTATCAGGGCAGAATGGTCCATGGCACTTGGCAACCTTTCGAGTACCATCTGCACATAAACGTTCTGGAGATGAGAGTAGTGTTTTTAACGTTGCAAGCCCTCAACGACTCTCTTCCTCAGGGAACAATTGCAGTTCAAACGGACAATATGTCCGTAGTGTGGTGCATAAACAGGGCGGAACCAAGTCTTATCCACTATGTCGAGAGGCTCTCAGACTTTGGCAATGGGCGATCTCCTCTCATCGGTTTCTGATAGCAACGCACATCCCCGGGAAATCCAACATCATAGCGGACAGATTGAGCAGAGCTATTCTCATGCCTCACGAGTGGTCTCTCAAACAGTCAGTGACGGAAGAGATTTTTCAGAAGTGGGGACTTCCTTGCTGCGACCTTTTCGCTACACCTCAAAACAGCAAATGCCCAGACTTCTCTCTTCCCCCTTCCAGGCCATCCCCCCCAGAGACGCTCTAACCCAAGATTGGCCCCGGGGACTTATTTACGCCTTTCCTCCTTTTCCGCTGATACCTCAGCTAATTCAGAAAGCAACAGCCTTGAGAGCCAAGTTGATTCTCATTGCCCCTTATTGGCCTCGACAGATATGGTTTCCGTTCCTACATCATTACCTCTTGGTACAGCCATGGCATCTGGACCCGGTTCCAGATCTTCTGACCCACCAGTCGGGTCAACTGCACCAATCCATACCCTCTCTCAACCTCACTGCTTGGTTGCTCCACTTCCATCCTTAGCCAGGCTTCCTATGATTTCTAATCCTGTACGGGATATCATAGTAGCTTCCCTAAAATCTTCTACCAGAAAGATCTACACTAGTAAATGGCGACGTTTCTCTTTCTGGGCAAAAGCTAGGAACATAGACCCCTATACTGCTCCAATTCATTCGGTATTGGACTTCCTAGCTCACATTTTTAATTCAGGATACTCTTCTTCCACAGTGAAAGTTCAACTGGCAGCCATTTCAAATTTTCACATAGGCTTTTTGGACCACAACATTGTCACAAACTTTGCAAAGCATTCCTTCGAGGTATCTTTTTATTGAAACCTCCAATTAAAGACCCCCCACCACAGTGGGATCTAAATTTAGTTTTAACATCCTTGATTCTTCCCCCGTTCGAACCTGCAGCTGCCTGTTCCTTGAAATTGCTTTCTTGGAAGACACTTTTTCTAGTCGCCATTACATCTGCTAGGAGAGTATCTGAGCTTCATGCTCTGTGTTCATCCTCCCTATCTAATATTTCACAAAGATAGGGTATCCCTAAGAACTAATCCGTCTTTCTTACCAAAGGTGGCATCTCAGACTAACCTGAATCAGTCCATTGATCTTCCAGTATTTTTCCCGAATTATTCTGATAGAGCTGAACAAAAGTTACATTATCTCTATGTTCACAGTCAGCTGAGATATCTAGATAAGACAAAAATTTTTAGGAAGTCTGATCAATTTTTTCTATCTTATGCAGAGAACAGGAAAGGCCTTCCAGTTTCTAAGGTTACTTTATCTAGGTGGCTGTCTTCCTTGATCACTTACATTTATCAGCTCAGGGGCAAAGAATTGGTTTCTATCCCAAAAGCCCATTCTACCAGAGCTCTAGCTACATCTACAGCTTTTCAAGCTAGACTTCCAATAGACACTATTTATGCAGCAGCCACATGGGCGCCTCCTCATACCTTTGTCTCACATTACAAATTAGATTTGATCTCCAGAGACAGAGCAAATTTTGGTTCCACCGTTCTCAAGAGTCTGTTCCAATGAGCCACCCAGGAAAAGAGGTGCTAGGGACGCGGTCCCATCCAGCAAGAATGAAGGCAAGATTGACAACTTAACATTTAGAAGTTATGTACATACCATAACGTTCCATGTTGGTTGTCTTCTCTTGCCTTCTTTCTTGCGTCCCGCCCTCCTTCCCCGTAGCCTGGTCAGACCGAGAAGATTATTCATCCTCTATTAAGAGGTTTTACCTTTTTCTACCTGTTCAACTCCTAGTTTCGCTAGGTTATGTGGATCCTTTCTACAGGTTTATGATGTTATTTAGTATTTTATTTCTTGGAAGAAAATACTACTATTTCTTTAGCTACCAAATGAGAGCTGAGTAATCTCCGCTTTGCATCATGGGATGTAGGGTTTCCTCGAGCTGGTAAAATTAGCTCTCGAGCTTAGCAAGTGCCGAGTCGGAGCCGAGGATCGGCTCCGAACCCATCCAGCAAGAGAGAAGACAACTAACATGGAACGTTATGGTAGGTACATAACTTCTAATTTTCACACCTTGCCAATGAAAAGAGGAATGCCAAACCTGCCACAAAATCAATGGGCAGAGGCACAAAAACAAATTACAGCTCTCATGGACGAGAGAGCCATTCAACTGGTACCTACTCGAGAGCAAGGTCAAGGATTTTACTCAAGACTCTTTCTAGTGCCCAGAAAGGACAATGCCTGGAGACCAATTTTGGACCTTTCAATTCTAAACACTTACAAGTACCCAAATTCAAGATGCTAACACTACAGCAGCTTCTTCCCATGTTGGGCAAGGAAGCATGGCTAGTAACGTTGGACCTCAGAGGCATACCTGCATGTCCCTATCAGACAAAGTTGCAGAAGATGCCTCCGTTTCATTGCAGGTTCAACCCATTACTAATTCTCTGCACTGCCCTTTGGCTTATCTACTGCGCCCAGAGTCTTCACAAAATGCCTGGCACCAGTAATTGCATAATGCAGACAGAGGAATTCAAATATACCCATACCTGGATGACTGCCTCATCCAAGCAGAAAGCAAGGACATTCTATTACATCTGGCTTTTGTGAAACATCTGCTAAATTGCCTGGGGTACACAGTAAACGAAAAGAAGTCAAAACTAGTACCCTCACAAAATGACATTCCTGGGTGCCAGCTTGAATACAAGGGCCCAGAAGGCTTATCTGACGCCAGACAAACTACAACCGACTCAATATTTCAAAACATTGGCAACAAAGACGCAATTAACTGCAAGAAAAATTCTGCAGGCCTTGGGCTTTATGGCATCTTGCATACTACTAATACCATTTGCAAAGCTGCATATGAGGAAATTACAGTGGTACCTAAAAAGCGTATGGTCTCAACACAGCCACAGCTTGGACACTATCTCTCATTCCCTGCCTACAACAGGAGTTTCTGTGGTGGTCACAGACATGTCACTTCAAGGGTCAGCCTTTCACTTTGCCTCCAGCCAGGCAATCACAACAGATGCATCAAATTATGCCTGGGGGGCTCACATGACAGGACAGTGCGTTCAAGGCGTATGGACTGCAGATCAAAGGAATCTGCACATCAGTCAAAAAGATGCTAGCTGTACAGAAAGCTCTGACAGCCTTCAAGGATCTATTACATCCAGGACAACTGACAATAAAGACTGACAACACCACAGTAATGTGGTACATAAACGAACAAGGGGGTACTCGCTCCTACCTTCTGTGCAGGCAAGCAGTGACCTTATGGAACACAGCTCTGGCTTACCAAGTTCACTTACAAGCTCAATTCCTGCCAGGACAGAAGAATACATTGGCAGACTACCTCAGCAGAAACATCATGGATCCCCACGAGTGGAAACCTAGATCCGCAAGTATTTACAATGATAACTCAAAAATGGGGCCTTCCAGACATAGTTTTGAGGGCTGGCAAACAGGTCTATCAACTAACAAAATTTTGTACAAGGGCACTTCACCATCAAGTGTGGAAAGTGGACACACTCTTTCAGCTGGAAAAACCTGACAGTATATGCCTTCCCTCCATTGCCTCTCCTCACAAAGGTACTTCTGAAAGTCAAAAAGGAGAGACCACGACTGATTCTCATAGCCCCAGACTGGCCACGCCAGCACTGGTACCCGCTATTGAGGAATATGGCCCACGGCCCACCATGGATATTAGCACAAATTTCCCATTTACTCACACAACAAAACAGTCATTCTTCACAGCCAGCTCAAAACCTTAAATCTGGCTGCATGGCAAATCAACTAAGCATCCAGCCAGCCCCTCTTTCCCAAGCAGTTATGGATGTTATTCTGGAAGCTAGACCACCAAGCACCAGGAAGGCTTATTCGGACAAATGGAAGGTTTTGTGCCTGGAACCAATCTAAAGGCCAAGACACAATTCAGCCTCACATTCTGCAGTATTTAACTGAGATATTGCACAAAGGACTTTCTTACTCTTCCATTAAAATCCTTGCTTCAGCTATTTCGGCCCACTACAACACGGCTCCACCCTTATTTTCGCATCCACTTCTAAGGCAGTTCCTCAGAGGGACAAAAAAACATTAGACCACCAAGGAGAGCACCTACACCACCGCTACCTCCCTTTGAACCAGCTTTCTCTGCAGATCTTCAGTTCCTTTCAGTTCCTATCATGGAAGACTGCCCTGCTGCTAGCAGTAACTTCAGCTAGAAGAGTCTCAGAGCTAATGGCAGTGGAACCTTTCCTCATTTTTCATCAAGACAGAGTTTTTCTACGAACTAATGCTTCCTTTATGCCCAAGGTAGTTTCCAGTGTGGCTTTAAATCAAACCATCCACTTACCCACCACCTTCCCAAATCCACAGAACAAAGGTGAGACTCCTGCATTCCTTGGACATTCACAGGCAACTTCGTTACTACTTGGACAAAACTAAGACTTTCAGAAAATCTGACCAGCTCTTTGTGTCCTATGCTACAGCTTCTCAAGGGAAAGCTATAGCAAAGCAAACCATTTCCAAATGGATAGGTCATTGCATACGTTTTTGCTATACCCACCATGGAAAACCAGTTCCTGCTACCATTAGGCCCCACTCTACCAGGGCAACAGCTACTTCTACAGCCTTTCTCAGGGGGGTTCTAACCAAGGAGATTTTGGAAGCTGCAACTTGGAGTTCAGTACACACCTTTACCAAACGCTATCACTTACCACTTTACTCTAAGACCAGGGCGGGCTTCGCCACTGCAGTTCTGCAGGGCCTTCTAGCCTCCTCTAACCCCCTCTGATACCCCCACCCATCCTTAACTTTGGGATTCAACCCAAGTGTGATGACTGCAGCAGGGTAACACGATGAACACAGTACAGTTTTGTACCTACCATAAATGTAGATGTTCGAGAGTACACCCTGCTGCAGTCCAGGTTACCCTCCTTCCATCCCCTCTGACCTACTGGCTAAATCTCTTCAATACCTTCCTGATGTATTTGCTTATAGCTGAAGGGATTTTGTTTGTACAGGTTTACTCAATTTGTTACTAATTACTGACCACCTTTTTGGGGGTACCTGACATCTGGGGCAAGAAAAACTGAAGAAAATGGCGTCTGTTGCATTGTATATACCCCTGGCGCACTGACGTCAGTGAAGAAGCGACTGCAACCGACGCCGGACCAAGACTTTGGAATTCCAGCCGACTGCGGGACCGCCTGACGACAGGACAACCCAAGTGTGATGACTGCAGTGGGGTGTACACTCGAACATCTACATTTATGGTAGGTACAAAACTGTACTTTTTTGTGGGAACAAGCTGATATTCTAGCTTCTTTTGAAGAAATACTGTAATTTATTGCAAGAGGAATTTCCATATCCTGATGCTGTTCCTCTTGCCAGTTTTGGAGTATGTTTGGTATCGGTCAACCTGCAACCCCTGAATGATGGGCAAACTTTAAAGTTTCTCAGTTTTACAGATATTTGATCTGAAGTAGTCTTCATTTGCCCTTCAACCTGTGGGGCACTGGTCCGACTCTGCCACATTTCTCCAGTATCTGATCTGAGCTCCAAGCTCCTCCCCTATCCATAAGCCTGTCTCCTTTCTACCTTCAGATCTCGTTTGCTGTGCTAATAGTAAGAATTGTGGTCCACTGCTCCAGCTTTTTTTTTTTTTTTGGTTAAGTGGGTTAGATTTTCAATCCATTTTTCACCTTTCTCTTACTTTTCTTCCCCCTACCCTTCTCGCGCTCAGGCGTCTGTAGCGCAAAAAAAATATATTCCTGTTTCCCTCCACTTTTGCTTAAGGTGTGTATGCTAGTGGGTCTCTCTCTCGCCACTATGGCAGACACACCCACATTGGGATTTAGGAAGTGCATAGTGTGTGGCCATAAGCTTTCCCCTGCGGATGACCACACTGTGCCTTGTGTGCTTAGGAGTCTAGCATCTCTCTTTCCTCCTGCTCTATCTGCAACAGGGTTCAATTCCTGTGCATTGATCAATAGGAGGAATAGACCTTTTTATTTGAGGGCCTTCTTCCATCTCCTTTTGCGGAGACCCAGGCATCCTCTTCAGCTGCTTCTGCTACTCCCCCCATAACCTCCCGCCAAGAGGACCGGGATGGAGAGAAGCAAAAGCAGTAGGCTTAAGCCAAAGAGTTGGTCCCCCGAGTGCTTGTCCTTGGCAGAGCCACAGGCAAAAATCTCACCTGGGGGTCTTGGCTCGAGTTCCTCTGGCTCCGTTCTCTGTGCTTCTCCCAGGAGCTGGAGGTGTCTTGGAGCCTTCCACTGGTGTCTGCTTCACTCCACAGTCTGTTTAGGCCAGTGTCTGTGGCCTCTTCCTCTGGGTCCACCCGCAGCCTCCGAGATGGACAGGATAATGCGGAGATTCATCGCACGTACAGTTGGGAGTCTTGCCTTCCCCCAATGGGGGTGGGGGGTATGCAGTCTGCCTTCATCCCGATTTAACTCTTCTCCGATCCGACCCCCAGTTTTGGATCTCTTGGGTCCGAGGACCCTCTGCATTGAGGGATCTGCACCAATGGTACCTGGTACCTCAACACTGACCATTGCCTTGAGTGGGTCTGCTCAGAGCTATCCGGTTCTTGGAGCTGTAGCCTTTGCATTGGATCCGAGGGGTCGGGTTCGGCTCAGTTTTTTGGAGCCAAGCCTTCCAATCGAAGTCTTGTTGCCTGGAGGTTCGGCTCCGGCTCCACTGTTGATCCAGAGGATTATGGACCCAATTTTGGCCCCAGCTCCAGGGGTTCATTCTTCTTCTGCCTTTGACGTGGTGGAGAGGGTTCTCTTGATCCCATAGATACCCTTGATGATCTTGTTCCGAGTCCATCCTGGCTCCCTCTGTCTCTGGACCGGATTCTGCCATCTTGCTGCGCTTCTGCCCCAGGGAGTTCCCCCACATGAACAGCTGGATGTTTGAGTCCTCCCCAGAGAACCCCTCTGAGGAGATTCCTTGAAAATGCACATGTAAAAGGAGATACTTGGACTCCCCTCCGGAGTCTCTCATGGAGGACACAGACTTGGATGAAGGGGAAGGTTCTCCTCTATCACCTCCAGGGGACCTCATGGAGAACCTTCAGCATGGGGGTTGTCTGCCCAAAAACCCAGCCCTGGTGAGTCGGTGTTCTGGAGGCATTTGGCGCAGGACAGTCTAATTCATGGGGATCCCCTAGTGGATCTTATTACATCTCTGGCATGGAAAGAGCCGGACACTGGGAGCCCATCCCCAAATCCCCCAACAAGGTCCTCTGTGCCTTTTCTGATTAACTTATTGATCTGAGATCCCCCATTGACGCCATGGTGGTGGCAGCAACTAATGAGGAGGCTATAACAGCAAAGCTCCATGGTCCATTCTCCAGACAGAGGAGCTCCACAGTCCCTTCGCTGAACAGAGTCTAGGACCATGGACCTTTTTGGGAAGCGGGGTTACGTTTCAACGCTGTCTGTACGTGTGCTGAATTGCATGGCACACATCATAAGGCTCAAGCATGACCTGGTTAAGGTGGTTGCTGGTTCTGCCCCAGGGTCCATGCCGGCAGAGGAAAAGATTTTTCCTCTTGGATGGCCATCCTCACCTCCATCTCCGCTACCTCTAAGTGGCTGTCTCATGCGACTGAAGCTGTCGCTAGTGCGGCTGGAGTGGGCTTTGTCATTAGGTGTCACGCCTGGCTCTAACTTTTCAGAGCCCTTCACACGTCCTTTACAAATGCCCGGTACGATGGTTCCACTCTGTCTGGAAAGACTGTACATGGCACTTTGGTCCAGAGCAAGAAGACTGGAATACATCAGGAATACATAATCTGCCATTGGAATCTGCTGTTCAACTTCTCAGCTATACTTTTCCTGGAATCGAGGGGCAAAGATGTGGTTCTAGAAGTCTCAGGGTTATTCCCTGGGTGCTCAGGACTAGTCTTCCCCCAGAGGCAGAAGGGGATTTGATAGATGCCGCCCTCGCAGCAGAGTGGGTCCGAGGAACCATGGGTCTTGGGATTCCTTCTTGGACAGGCCCGCTCAACAGCCCTGAAGGGTTGCCCAGCTGCTCATCTCAGGTGAAGCGAGAGTCAACCCTAGACTGCCTCCAAACAGCCTGGGAGTCGGTAACAGAAGATCATTGGGTGTTGTCATAGCCAAAGGATATTTGATCCCCTTCTCTCAAGCGCCTCCCAGACGTCCCTCCCACACAGAGGAAGGATGCAGTACTGGAAATTTCCAATCTGCTCAAACGAGTCATCCAGCTCACCCCCCCCCCCCAACCAGTCCGGATTAGGCATTTATTCCTGGATGTTCATCGTGCATACAGCTGCAGTAATCACAGATGGGTTCTCTGCCGTCAGGCGGTCCGTCGGTCGGCCGAATTCCAAAGTCTTGGTCCGGCGTCGGTTGTAGTCGCTTTCTCTTCTGACGTCAGAGAGGCCAGAGTATATAAGACACAGCCGACGCCATGTTCTTCAGTCTTTTTTGCCGCGTGGTGCCCGAAGCAGAAGCAGTTCGCAAGTGCCGGTCGGCCAGCTCCTGAATTACGAATATTTTGGAAACCGAAGTCTTCATTAAAGCTAAGTACCCGTTAGAAACTTTTCTTGCCTCAGACCGATGTCAGAAAAAGTTAATAATTGTATTTCTTGTGAGAAGCAAATACCGCATAAGGATTTCCATTCCCTCTGCATACCTTGTTTGGGCCCAGACCACGACATCTCGGGCTGTCGCTTTTGCGCTACCTTCAATAAACGCACTATTAAGCGTCGGGCGGACTTCGCCCAGCACTACTTTGGTAAAGCTTTTGATTATAAAATGTCGTTGGACAGTCCGACTACCGTTTTGTCCAAAAAACGCAAGGAAAAGGACCGACACCACGCCAAAACAGGCTACACGTGGTCCGGTTCTCAGCGAGACGCCTTTGCAGTCCCTGACTACCGACGACACTCCTTTGGCGGTGTCCTCTGTACCAGAGACCGCTGGGACCTCGGCCCTTTCCCAGACTACAACCGAAGCCTTTGCCAATGTTGAGCCTACTAATGTGGACAGGTCCACCTCCACCCATGGTGTATTTAGGCCCTCATCTTCTTTTTCAATTAAGGCCTTTACTAAATCCAAAGCAACCAGGCATCCCACGAGGCTTGTTGCACAGGGCCCATCTCCAGGTCCCATGCCTACAAAACAGATGCTTAAAATGGCTGAGGATTTAATTACTCTTATCAGAGGTTCTCAACCCCCTCCAGACAAGAGACCCAGAGTGGAGGAAGATTCTCCCTCTTCTGATCAGGGATCCATTTTATCAGAACATTCTGATGCAGAGGAACACTCTTACTCTGCTTTTGAGGATTCGGATGCAGAACAGTCCATTCCTTCTGTATCCCCTCCTGAGGATTTTTCCTTTGGGGAAACCTCGCACACGGTGAGGGAACACTTCCATTGGGAAGGCCAAGACTTTTCAGATTCCAAGAAAAGACTTGGGGAATTTCTTTTGTTACCTCAACACAGACCTCTGGCTATACCCCCTGTTTTGGACATACTGGATGATGTCTATTCGGAGGCTTGTCTTAACCCGGATTCTCTGCCTCCTGCACCAGTCAAACCTGATAGGTATTACAGAGTACCCAGCTCTCAACAATTTCTCTTCAAAAGCCATAATGCTGACCCTGAAACCATTTCACAAGGCCCCAAGGGATTGAAGGCCTCCACTGCCAAGAATCCACTTCCTGCAGAAAGGGAATCAAGATCTTGAGAAAGGTGGGGTTAAAAGGTTTATACCTCGGCCACCCTAGCCATGAGGGCCTTAAATTGTCAGTTTCATATGGTTAAATATCAACAGTTCCTATTATCACAATTAAGGAACAAAATGTCTCAACCTGAACAACCAGATTTAAAGGAGTTACAGGATGTGATGCATAGTGCAGAGCAAGTGGGTAAACACACCTTACAATGTGGTTATGATGCCCTAGAGGCCTCACGTAGAGCGGCTGCTACAGGATCAGTCATTCGCAGACATGCCTGGCTTAGGGAACAAAATTTGCCTGATCATGTGAAAGCTAAACTTCTAGATGCTCCTTTACAAAAGGATGTGCTGTTTGGGAGGGAAACTAGCATTATTTGCAAGCAATTGGCATATTGTCACAACAGACAAATGGATCCTGGACATTATAAACAGAGGCTACAAATTTCAATTTCACACACTTCCAAAAATGAGAGGCATGCCAAACCTGCCACAAAATCAAAGGGCAGAGGCACAACTGCAAATTTCAAAGCTCATAAGCATGAGAGCTATTTGAGGTACCTACTCACCAACAAGGTCAACGTTTTTATTCAAGACTTTTTCTGGTACCAAGGAAAGGAACCGACTGTAGACCCATTTTGGACTTATCCATTCTAAACACATTTCTACTCTTACCAGAATTCAAGATGCTCACATTACAGCAGCTTCTTCCCATGCTGGGCAAGGAGTTTTGGCTGGTAACATTGGACCTCAAGGAGGCATACCTGCATGTCCCAATTAGACAAAGCTGCAGAAGATACCTCAGATTTCTTGCAGGTTCAATCCACTATCAATTCTCTGCATTGCCCTTTGTGAATACTCTGGGCGCAGTAGATAAGCCAAAGTGCCTGGCATCAGTGATTGCCTACTGCAGACTTCAAGGGATACAAATTTGCCCTTATCTGGACGACTGCCTGATCCAAACGGACAGCAAGCACATACTTCTGGAACATCTGGCATATGTGACACGGTTACTGCTTTCTCTGGGATACACAATCAACAAAGAGAAATCAAGGCTAACACCATCTCAGAAAATAACTTTCCTGGGTGCCAACTTGGACACAAACACCCAGATGGCCTACCTTGCGCCAGAAAAACAGGGGCAACTATCTCAGTACTTCAAAATACTAGCAAAAAGTACCAGGCTTACTGCAAGGAAAATCCTGCAGGCTCTGGGATTCATGGCATCTTGCATTCTTTTAATCCCATGTGCAAAGCTGCATATGAGGAAACTTCAATGGTACCTAAAAAACCTATGGTCTCAACACAGTCACAGTTTGGAAACTATAATACCAATAATTCCATGTTTACAAAAGGAATTTCTATGGTGGGCCCAAGCATGTCAAGCAAACACAGGCCTCCCATTCTGCAAGCCTCAAGCAAAGCAAGTCATCACCACAGACGCCTCAGATTACGCCTGGGGGGGCGCACATGACGGACAGGTGCATTCAGGGCAAATGGTCCCAAAAGGAAAAGCACCTTCACATCAATCAAAAAGAAATGCTAGCAGTAATAAATGCAATTACAGCTTTCAAGGACTTCCTGCATCCAGGACAATTACTGATGAGAACAGACAACACCACAGTAATGTGGTACATAAACAAACAAGGAAGAACACATTCATACCCCTTGTGCAGACTAGCCATGACTCTTTGGAACTTGGCTCTAGAATGGCAAATCGAACTTCAAGCACAGTACTTGCCAGGATTGGAAAACACACTGGCAGACAATCTAAGCAGAAATATGACAGATCCACACGAATGGAAGTTACATCCTCAGGTGTTTACAGAAATAATCCAAGCGTGGGGGAGGCCAGACATAGATCTTTTTCCTCCCACAGGAATCATCAATTGGAAAAGTTTTGTTCGAGGACCTTTCATCCAAAGGCCTGGAGAGTGGACGCCCTTTCATTCAGTTGGACAGCATGGACAGTTTACGCATTCCCACCTCTGCCTCTTCTGCCCAAGGTGCTTTTGAAAGCAAGAACAGACAAACTGAAGATGATACTGGTTGCTCCAGATTGGCCAAGGCAACACTGGTACCCACTCCTGAGGAGCCTAACACATACTCCTCCCTGGTCCTGCCTCTTCTGCTGACTCAGCACAGCTACAAAACTCTTCACAGTCAGCTGAAAACACTCAATCTCGCTGCATGGAAAATTCCTTAACACCACAACAGACCCTACTCTCCAAGGAGGTGCAGGATGTCATTTTGGAGGCCAGAAGACCATCTACTAGAAAAGCTTACTCCGCAAAATGGAAGCGGTTTTGCTGTTGGAATGAGAAAAGAGGCCAGGACCCTAGAAAATTGAACTTGCCTCAGGTTTTACAGTACCTAGCTGAACTGCTGAACAGTGGACTTTCATTTTCTTCCATAAAAATACATGCCTCAGCCATTTCTGCAGAATTCAACACGGATCCTCCTTTATTCTTTCACCCACTCTTACGACAGTTCCTCAGAGAGGCTAAGAATATAAGACCTCCAAGGAAGCAACCAATACCAGCCTGGGACCTTAATTACGTACTAGAAAAATTAACATTGCCTCCCTTTGAACCTGCTGCCTCAACAAATCTGCAACATTTGTCCTGGAAAACTGCTTTCCTTCTGGCCATCACTTCAGCTCGTAGGGTTTCTGAACTACAGGCCCTCATGGTGGTGCAGCCCTTCCTCATCTTCCATCAGGACAGGGTTTCCCTTCGTACCAACCCATCTTTTATGCCAAAAGTGGTATCCAGGGTAGCCTTAAATCGAGCCATACACCTACCTACCTTTTATCCTAACCCTCAAAACAAAGGGGAGAGGCTGCTTCACTCTTTAGACATCCATAGGCAGCTACGTTATTATTTGGACAGAACAAAGTCCTTCAGGAAATCAGAACAACTTTTTGTGTCCTATGCCGTAGGGGCTCAAGGGAAACCAGTTACCAAACAGACCATTTCCAAGTGGATTGGCCACTGCATACGGTTTTGTTACTCCTATCATGGGAAATCTGTCCCTACTGGTATCAGATCTCACTCCACCAGGGCCACAGCCACCCCTACAGCCTTCCTCAGAGGTATTCCTACTAAGGATATTTTGGAGGCAGCCACTTGGAGTTCTGTACATACCTTCACAAAACACTACCACCTGCCCTTATATTCCAGAACAAGAGCAGGCTTTGCCACTGCTGTTTTGCAGGGCATTCTGGCTCAACCCAGTTCCTCATAGTACCTACCACCCTATGCATAGCTTTGGGACTCTACCCATCTGTGATTACTGCAGCTGTATGCACGATGAACATAGTACAGTTTTGTACCTACCATAAATGTAGATGTTCGAGTGCTAATACAGCTGCAGTACAGGTTTCCCTCCCTCCTTCCCCACTTGGTAAAGGCATGGGGCCTAACAACCTCTTCATACTACCTGACTGGGTTATCCTGCTATGTTTTATTTGCTTGCAACCACTGATTTTGGATTATATTGCATTGCTTGTATATGCATATAAGCATTATTTATGTATTGCCTTCCTTCTGGGGGCACCTGACATCTGGGGCAAGAAAGACTGAAGAACATGGCGTCGGCTGTGTCTTATATACTCTGGCCTCTCTGACGTCAGAAGAGAAAGCGACAACCGACGCCGGACCAAGACTTTGGAATTCGGCCGACCGAGGGACCGCCTGACGGCAGAGAACCCATCTGTGATTACTGCAGCTGTATTAGCACTCTAACATCTACATTTATGGTAGGTAGAAAACTGTACTTTCTTTTTAGTGCCAAAGAAGATGGGGGAACTTGCAACTCTCTACCCTGAACCTGTCTGCTGCCAAAATGAATTTCCAGATGGTCACTCTCCAATTCATCCAGCCCTTCCTGCTTGAGAGTGACTGGATTTGTTCAGACCTTCAAGACGCATACTGTCACATCAAAATGGACAGACGCTCTTGGAGGTTCCTCCGCTTCTGGCTGGGGACCAGTCATTACCAATTCTACCCTTTGGTCTCGCCACAGCCCCCAGGGTGTTAACCAAAATGATAGCAGTGGTAGTGGCTCACTTGCAGCTGTAGGGCTTCCAGGTCTTCCCCTACCTGAACGATGGGCTCCTTTACGCTCCCTGCAGGCATTGACTCTGCCAAGCCAGGGATTTCCTTATCCAAACTGCCCAAACTGCCCATTAGTTGGGCATCACCATAAATCGCAACAAATCCCTGTTGGAACAAGTTCTGGATTTCATTGGAGCCCAGCTAGATACCATTCAGACCAAGGTTTTCCTGACGCCAGACAGACTTCAGTCCCTCAAACATCATGACTTGGGACATTATTCAAGTTTCATTTCCCCCAGCGGAACGGTGTTGGGGGTCCATGGTGGCCACAATCACCCTCATCCCCACAGTTTGCTTACACATGAGGGGTGCCCAGTGGGCTCTGGCAGACCAGTGGTTCTTTCTAGAGCTACCATTCACATCCTATTGGTCTGTCACTAGCATGCAGGGATTCTCTTCTCTGGTGGATTCTGTCCCCGGACCTTCTTAGCAGTCGCCTGTTTATTATTCCCTTCTCTCTGACCACAGTGACCACTGATGCCTCCCTACTCTGGTGGGGGGGCATTGCTTGGGAAGGACAGTTCAAGGCAAATGGTCTTCCTTGGAGACCCAGTTGCATACCAGTATCCTGGAGATGAGGGCGGTGATATTGGCATTGCAAGCTCTGCATGCCTATCTTCTCCTAGGGACATTTGCCATCCTGACCGACAATGTCAGTAGTCTGCTACATCAACAAACGTGGGGAACCAGGTCTTGTCGCCTTTGCTGCAAAGCCATGAGATTGAGTGGGCAATCTCCACCGTCCATTTTCTGGTGGTAATGGACATTCTGGGGAGGTCCAGCCTTCTAGTGGACAGACTCAGCAGGTCTGTCCTGCTGCCGTACTGTCTCTGAATCCTTCAGTAACAAAACAGATCTTTCTAAAGTGGGGTCAGCCTTGCTGTGATTTCTTTGCCTCTCCTTCCAATGTGAAGTGCAGTGAGTTCTTCGCTCTGAACCCTCCTCCAGGGACTCCCCCAGAGGTGCTCTGGTTCATGCTTTGGCTTCCGGTTTTCTCTGTGCTTATCCTCCACTTCCCCTGATCCCAAAGCTCATTCAGAAAGCACAGTGTCTTGGGAGCTCAGCCATCTTCATTGCCCTCTTCTGGTCTTGCCAAGTATGGTTTCCTTCTCTTTGGTCTCATGTAGTGTCTCTCCTCTGGACTGTGGATCCGGTTCTGGATCAGATTTCACATCCCTCAGTGATTCCACATCCAGATCGGTCTATTCTGAAGCTCACAGTTTGGCTGCTCCAGTTCTCATGATGGTTAGGACTCCTGGGATATCTTCTCTGGTTAAGATTTTGCTAGCAGCTCATAAAATCTTCCATGAGGAAGGTTTATTCCAGTAGGTGGAAACCCTTTCTCAATTTGGGCATCTCTATGTGATTTGGCTCCCTTCATTGCTCTGGTTCCCGAGTTTGACAGGTATTTTTCAACAGGGTACCAGTTTCTCTACAGTTGAAGTTCAGCTGGTGGCTATTTAACTTCCACATGGGGGATAATTCAGTTTCGTTGGCCTCTTTTAAGCTCTGTAAAGCTTTTCTGAAAGGTACACCACTTTTGGGCCACCAGTCAAGGAACCCTATGCCTCCTTGGGACCTTACTTTTTTCCTTCAAGCCTTAGTTTCTTCCCCCCTTTGGAACTCGCTGCTTCAGTGAATCTGCAGATGTTCATCGTGTTACCCTGCTGCAGTCGTCACACTTGGGTTATCCTGCCATCATGCGGTCCCGCAGTCTGCCTGAGTTCCAAAGTCTTGGTCCGGCGTCGGTTGCTGTCGCTTCTTCCCTGATGTCAGCACGCCAGGGGTATAGACGAGGCATCAGACGCCATTTTCTTCAGTCTTTCTTGCCGCGCGGTGCCCGAAGCAGAAGCAGTTCGCAAGTGCCGGTTGGCTGACACTTGAGATTTTCAATTCGAATTTCAGTCCGAAGTCTTCAATAAAGCGAAGTACCCCGTTGGTGAACCTTTTCTTGCCTCAGTCCGATGGTCAGAAAAAGTTACCAATTGCATTTTTTGTGGGAAGCAAATAGCTCATAAGGACTTCCATTCTTATTGTATTCCTTGCCTAGGCCCAGACAACGACGTCACAGGTTGTCTGTTTTGTGCTTAGTTTAATAAAATAACTATCAAACGACATTTTGACTTCGCACAACATTACTTTGGTAGGAAATTTAATTATATCATGCCGTCGGAACAATCGACCGGCATGCATAAAAAACGCAAGGATAAGGACAGTCAGCCTAGGAACAAGCCAGACTCCGAGGCCTCTGCTGGGCCTGTCTTCCGGTTTTCAGTGAGGCGCCTACGCAGCCCCTGACGACCGCAGAATTGGAACCCCAGACAGCTGCGGATTCTCAAGCGGAGTGTACTAGGCCTACGCTATCTTCATTAGGCCCTTCCGACACTGGAGCAGGAGGAGACCCCGGTGCAGTGGAAACTCCTTCGGTTGCAGAAGGTGTCTACAGACCGATTTACACTCGCCATTAAATCTTATGCTAAGCTTAAAACTCCTTTAAAACCAAAAGACTGTACATCGGTCTACAGTTCAAGGCCCCATGCCTAAGAAACAGATGCTTAAGATGGCTGAAGATTTGATTACCCTAATCAGGGGTTCCCAACCCCCTCCAGATAAAAGACCAAGACAAGAGGAGGATTATGCTTCCTCTGACCAGGTTTCAATTTATTTCCTCAGATTCTTCTGAGGAACAAGATTACACTTTCCCCCTTATGAAGACTCTGATGCTATTCCCTCAGCATCTCCCCCTGAAGACTACTCCTTTGGGGAAACTTTACATACCATGAGGGAACATTTCCACTAGGAAGGCCAGGACTACTCTGATTCTAAGAAAAGGCTCCGAAAGTTCCTTTTACTATCCCAGCACAGACCACTTGCTATCCCTCCAGTTTTAGATATTGTGGATGATGTTTGCTTGGAGTCTAGTCTAAATCCAGACTGTACCTCCTGATCCAGCCAAACCAGACAGATACTACAGAGTACCTGACTCACACAAATTCCTTTATAAAAGCCCTGTGGCTGACCCAGAAACAATTTCCCAGGGTCCCAAGGGGGCCAAAGCTTCTATGGCTAAAAATCCTGTGCCCTCTGAAAGGGATTCCAGAGCCCTAGATAGATGGGGAAAGAAAATATACACCTCAGCAACTCTGGCTATGAGAGCATTAAATTGTCAGTTTCACATGCTGAAATATCAGCAATTCCTAATGTCTCAATTTAAACAAAAAATGAGCACACATACTGAACAGTCTGAATTCAAGGAAATGCAGGATCTGTTGCATGCAGCTGAACAGGTGGGCAAACATACTTTACAATGTGGATTTGATCCATTGGAAGCTTCCTGTAGAGCAGCTGTTACTGGGTCTGTCATATGTACACATGCTTGGTTAAAAGAACAAACCCTACCTGATCGCAAAATTATTGGATGCACCTTTACAGCAGGATGTATTTGGTGTCAAAGCAGAAGAGGTTTTAAAGAAAATGGAGGATAAGGCAGTGTCTATGCAGCCGGTCAAGGATTTTTTTTTTTTTTACAGGTACAACCCCTTGTTTCAGCAGAAACTGGCCAGCAAAAAACTGGTCCTTTCCAGCTTCTGACAGATCACAGAGGGGCAAATACAGACGCCCAAGGGGCAGAGGTCAGTCACAAGGCCCTTACAAATCTCGCCAATGGGGTACTGCTACCCAGAAAGGAGAAGACAGGCCCCAAGCAAGCAGAAGACCAACACAATGACTCAATCCTCAAATTACCAAGCAAATCTCTCTCCTGGCAGCTCCCTTGGGAGGAAAATTAGCATTTTCTGCAGACAACTGGCACATCATCACAAAAGACAAATGGGTCCTAAACGTTGTCTCACAAGGATACAGATTCCACTTTCATGCCTTGCCAAGGATAAAAGGAATGCCAAACCTGCCACCAAATCAATGGGCAGAGGCACAAAAACAAATTACAGCTCTCATGGACATGAGAGCCATTCAACAGGTACCTACACAGGAGCAAGGACAAGGATTTTACTCAAGACTCTTTCTAGTCCCAAGAAAAGACAAAGCATGGAGACCCATTCTGGATCTTTCAATTCTGAGCACCTATCTGCAAGTACCAAAATTCAAGATGCTAACACTACAGCAGCTTCTTCCCATGCTGGGCAAGAATGCTTGGCTAGTAACGTTTGACCTCAAGGAGGCATACCTGCAT
Organism: Protopterus annectens; assembly: GCF_019279795.1. Lineage (NCBI taxonomy): Eukaryota > Metazoa > Chordata > Ceratodontiformes > Protopteridae > Protopterus > Protopterus annectens. The sequence continues at coordinate 1,859,653,128 of NC_056728.1, read as the reverse complement.
GTCCCTATCAGATAAAATTGCAGAAGATACCTCCGCTTCATTGCAGGTTCAACGCATTATTAATTCTCTGTACTGCCCTTTGGCTTATCTACTGCGCCCAGGGTCTTCACAAAATGCCTGGCTCCAGTAATTGCATACTGCAGACAAAGAGGAATTCAAATAAATATACCCATACCTGGACTGCCTTATTCAAGCAGAAAGCAAGGACATTCTTTTAAAACATCTGGCATTTGTCAAACACCTAAGTTGCCTAGGGTACACAGTAAACGAAAAGAAATCAAAACTAGTGCCCTCACAAAACATAATATTCTTGGGTGCCAGCTTGAATACAACGGCCCAGATGGCTTATCTCACGCCAGACAAGCAACAACAGCTGACTCAATATTTCAAAATAATGGCAACAAAGACCCAACTCCCTGCAAGAAAAATTCTGCAGGTCTTGGGATTCATGGCATCTTGCATACTAATACCATTTGCAAAACTGCATATGAGGAAATTACAACGGTACCTGAAAAGCGTATGGACTCGGCACAGCCACAGCTTGGATACAATGAATACCACTCATTCCCTGCCTTCAGCAGGAGTTTCTGTGGTGGGCACAAGCATGTCACCTCACCAAGGGTCAGCCTTTCACCTTACCCACAGCCAGGCAAACTATGGCAACAGATGCATCAGACTATGCCTGGGGAACACACATGGCAGGACAGTGCATTCAGGGCAAATGGACTACAGATCAAAGGCATCTGCATATCAATCAAAAAGAAATGCCAACAGTACAGAATGCCCTAACCGCTTTCAAGGACCTCTTACACCCAGGACAACTAATAATAGACGGACAATACCACAGTAATGTGGTACATAAGCATGGGGGCACACATCCCTTCTCTATGCAGGCAAGCAATGACCTTGTGGAACACAGCACTGACTTACCAGGTTCAATTACAAGCACAATTCCTGCCAGGAAAGAGAAACACATTGGCAGACGACCTAACCAGAAATATCATGGATCCACACGAGTGGAAACTAGATCCACAAGTATTTGCAATGATGGCTCAAAAATGTGGACGCCCAGACATAGATCTGTTTGCCAGCCCCCAAAACTGCCAACTTCAAAAATTTTGCACAAGGACATTCCATCCACAAGCTTGGAAAGTGGACGCCCTCTCATTCAGTTGGAAAACATCAACAGTGTATGCCTTTCCTCCACTGCCTCTTCTAGCAAAGGTACTGCTGAAAGTCAGAGTACAGAGGCCACAAATGATACTCATTGCACCAAACTGGCCACGCCAGCATTGGTATTCAATTCTAAGGAACATGGCCCACGGCCCACCATGGATTTTACCACAAATTCCTCACCTGCTCACCCAGCGAAGACTATCAGATTCTACGCAGCCAGCTCAAGACTTTAAACCTGGCTGCATGGCAAATTACCTAAACAACCAGCCAACACCTCTATCCAAAGCTGTTATGGATGTCATTCTGGAGGCCATGAGGCCCAGCACCCGGAAAACCTGTTCAGACAAATGGAAAAGATTTTGCGCCTGGAACCAGGCTAAAGGCCAAAATCCCCTTGATCCAAACATTCCTCAGATTCTACAATATTTAACTGAGATGTTGCACAAAGGACTTTCCTTTTCATCTATTAAGATCCACGCCTCAGCAATTTCAGCTCATTACAACTCGGATCCTCCTTTATTCTCACATCCACTCCTAAGACAGTACCTCAGAGGGGCTAAGAACATAAGACCGCCCAGGAGAGCACCAACACCTACTTGGGATCTCAACTTTGTTCTGGAAAAGCTTACACTGCCTCCCTTTGAACCAGCTTTTTCAGCTGATTTAAAATTTCTTTCATGGAAAACTGCCCTGCTACTAGCAATAACCTCCGCTAGAAGAGTTTCAGAGCTACAGGCACTAATGGTAGTGGAGCCTTTCCTCATTTTTCATCAAGACAGATTCTTTCTACAAACTAACCCTTCCTTTATGCCAAAGGTGGTATCCAGTGTGGCCCTAAACCAAACCATTCCTTTGCCCACCTTTTTCCCAAATCCCCAGAACAAAGGAGAGACTCCTGCACTCTTTGGACATTCACAGGCAATTACGTTACTACTTGGATAAAACTAAGGCTTTCAGAAAATCTGACCAGCCCTTTGTAGCCTATACTGCAGGATCACAAGGAAAAGCCATCTCAAAACGGACCATTTCCAAATGGATAGGGCATTGCATACGTTTCTGCTACACTCGTTACCTGCTAACATTAGGTCCCACTCCACCAGGGCTACAGCTACATCAGCAGCCTTTCTCAGTGGAGTGCCAACCAAGGATATTCTGGAAGCTGCAACTTGGAGTTCAGTGCACACCTTCACCAAACACTATCACTTACCTCTATATTCTAAGACTAGAGCTGGTTTTGCCACTGCAGTTTTGCAGGGCCTACTAGCTTCTTCTACCCCAGTTTAACTCCACCACCCATCCCTAACTTTGGGATTCAACCCAAGTGTGATGACTGCAGCAGGGTAACACGATGAACATAGTACAGTTTTGTACCTACCATAAATGTAGATGTAGCACTGTACTTTCCTGTCTTGGAAGACAGCCTTCCTGATTGCTCTTACTTCAGGTAAGAGTGTCTGAGCCTCAGGCCCTATCAATTTTAAGCCTCCTTACATGATCTTCATAAAGACAGGGTATCTTTACGCACTAATCCTTCCTTTCTGCAGAAAGTGGTCTCAGAATCAATCTCCCTGACTTCTTTCTGAACTTGCAGAATAAGGGAGAGTATAAATTGCACCTGCTGGATGTCCATAGACAATTACGCTTTTACTTGCACAGAACAAAGGCCTTTGCGAGTCCGATCAACTTTTCATTTCCTACTCTTAAGCCCTTTTTTAGGGAAACCTGTATCAAAGGTCACCATTGCTTGTTTTTCAGTGTGTACTCTTGGCGTATTCATGCGTGAATGGGCGTACCTTCGTTGAAGGTTGTGCCTCTGGGCCCGCAACTCGGCACGTAAAAATCTACTGCCAATCCTTAGCAGACCGGAGTTCCGCTGTGGCGACCCCTAACCGGGAAAAGCCGAAAGACACCAACAACTCTTGGTGTAATCAACCAAAGGATGGTCTCTGCCAAGTCAAGTTAAGGCGCATTCTGTGGCTACTTCATCTGCCAGATTTTCCTTGGATAACACTTGCTCTGTGGCTACCTGGACATCTTCACTTACTTTCACCTCCCATTACAAGTTGGATCTTCTCTCCAGTAGGAGGGCATCCTTTGACTCAAACGTGTTACTGAATACCCTTCCATGAGTGTCTCCCAGGTGTTTGGTAGCTGGGGACTCTGTTCCACAGGTTGAAGAGCAAATGACCATTTCAGATAGTGTAGTTGCCATAATGGTCCATCTGAGTTGTTGCTTTTCATTTGTCTTCAGCCGTCCCTCCCTCCTTCCCTCTGCTTTATGTGGGCTGTGTGGTGGTCTGGCTGGAAAAGACATGGCCCTTTCTTTGGTATAACTGTATAACTGATCATTTCTTATGATGCTGTCCGGGTTATTTGTGCCAAGGGGTAAGGCATTTTCAGGTTGGAATGCTGTGTTTGGCATCAAACTCTGAAGGGAGGATGGAGATGGCATTATGGGTAGGATAGGAGCGTGGAGCTTTGATCTGATGCTAGAGAAATCCGGCAGTCTGATCTGTCCTGGATCTGTGTCCCACAGGTTGAAGACAAATGAAGAGCAACAAATGCAGATGGAAAGTTATGGTAAATCTTTTTTCTTTTTTTCTTATCCCAGATCTGATCCTGCAGCTGTTTGTCATCCTGCTGCAATAAAAATCTTTAGTGCTAATCCCTCTCCCTCTGTCTAGGATGGGAAAGCTGTTGACAGGTTTGGGAAGCGCATTTATTTTTCTGCCACTTGAGCCTTTAGAATTCTGAATTGTCCGGCTTATGTTGAAACAATGCCCTGGTTTCTTTTGGCTTTTGAATTGGTAGAGTTTTCCTGGTAGTTGAATATTATGCTGTGACTGTGCTGAATCTGTTCTGGGCAGCATTTTTTGCTTCTGTTACAAGAAGGTTTTGCTTGGGTATATACACCAGTTTTCTGAATGTCAAGTCTGAAATTTTAGCACCACCTTTGGATAAGGAGGTTTTTTTGGTGCTCCTGCAACTTCAGACGAAGGAAATTATTCAGGAAGTTGGTCATTTTTCCAAGCTCCATCATATAATGGATATAATTTGCACAAGACTAGGTGTTTGCATCCCATCCCGATACTACAGCTGCCTGTATTTGTTGATCATTGGGTGCCATTTTCTGAGGGCATGAGTAGGTGTTAAGATTTCTTGGTTACATACACTTCTTTGCCTCCTCGTTGGTAAATTGAAAAGGTTTTGCTAGTTACAGCCCCGCTGAGGACCAGGGCCCATTCAGGGTTTCTGTGCCGCTGGGTTTGACGTATTTCTGCATTAACCTTGACAGAGGAATATGAGATGATCGCTTTCAGCAAGTCTGCCTAGCTGTTGGCATTTTACATTACACCTACCTAGAAAACGGGTAGTATATTTTGGGATCTGTTTTGAAAAATTAACTTCAGCTTGATGCACTGGTTCAGATGAGCTTATGATTTTTTACTAGGAAAATGTCACTGATTTGCTTGGACATCTGCAAGAGTATCTTGAGTTGCAAGCTGTTTTGGTGTCAGCGCTATTTGCTGTTCCTTAAATACGCTTTCTTTAAGAACAAATCTTTTTCTATGCTCAAAATGGCTTTGGAGAAGCTAAGCCATCCACTTCCATATTTTCTCTTCAGAACCTAAAACTCAGGGAAGAAGGTTCTTCATAGTATGGTTTTGTGCAGGCAACGCATGGTATTTTATCAGAACTAAATCTTTCAGAAAAGTTTAATGGCTATTTTTATCTATGAAGGCAAGAAAGGGCGACCAGTATCTATGCAGGTCATTGTGCTTGCATTGTACCCTTTTGTTTATAGAACTTTTCAACTTTTTTTTTTTTTGTAAAGGGGACTGGTCACAGTTTTTAGTGTGTTCTGAGGGAGACTGTCTACATTTACCACTGCCTCCAGAAATGCTGTTTTTCTAACCTGTAATGTTCAGATGGGTAGATGTATGTAGGCAGAGTTTTCTGGAAGTAATGTCTGCCAGGTGTTTGTCTCCTTCCAAATTTACTTTTGGAGGTTGTGGTGAAGTCTGGTGCAAAATTCTCTATTGCATGATGGGGGTCTGAATGCAAAGGTAATTCTAAAATGGAGAAAAGCTCACCCTGATTCTGCCATAACTTGCTGTGGGGGGGGGAAGGTTAGTTTGGTTTTGCTTTTTTGTATTGTGTGTTGCTTTATTGCCACCTTCCATTTTGTAGATTGTGGTTCATTTTCTTTACTGTTACTTTTATTCTGCTTTTAATTGCATATCTAAAGTAGGAAAGACCATAGTAGTGTCTCTTGAGTTTTTCCTCACCCTGCTGCTGTTTTAAACTCAGACTATCTTTCTAGTTGTATGGGCGGCCACGGTGGTGCAGCGGTTAGTGTTGCCTCCTCACAGCAAGAGGTTCTCTGGTTCAATTCTCGGCTGGGGTGCCTTCTATGCGGAGTCTGCATGTCCTCCCTGTGGTTGCATGGGTTTCCTCCGGGTGCTCCGGTTTCCTCCCACATCCCAAAGACATGCAGTAGGTGCATTGGACACTCTAAATTGGCCCTAGGTGCGAGTGTGTTTGCCTTCTGTGGAAGGTTGGGCCCCGGGCTGGCAGCTCTACACTGTAAAACTCCACTGCCAATCATGAGCGGACAGGTGATCCGCTGGGCGACCCCTAACCGGGAAAAGCCAAAAGACGGTCTTTCTAGTTGTATGCTCCTTAATGTTTTAACAAGCATCTCCTTCCCTCTTTCATTGGCTAATGAGCAAGCACATTGGCAATCCCACTGTATTCCATTGAACATGGATCTCCTTCCCTCTTTCATTGGATAATGAGCAAGCACATTGGCAATCCCACTGTATTCCATAGAACCAGAAGTACAAAGTGCCTACCCCTTCCAGTCTGTCTAAAGCTTAACTTTACCCACTCTTTCATATCTGCTTAAGGTGTACTGTAGCTATTGGGGTATTGACCCATTTTCCATCTTGCCTGTAAAATCTGCAACACCCACTCCAGTTACTGGTGAGCCCACATTCTCTGTCTCTCTGTCTCTCTCTCTGTCTCTCTCTCTCTCTCTGTCTCTCTGTCTCTCTCTCTCTCTCTCTCTCTCTCTCTCTCTCTAGTCCTCTGAGTTGGTGCTTATGTTTCTCTTCTGTTGAGAGAAGCATAGGAACATTTCCTGGGGACTGTTGCTCGCCAGAAAGCCTAATAACTGCCTCATAGGTTCCAGTTTGGAATTTGTGCTTGTATTTTGCTCCAGGTGAGAGAAGCAGCAGCATGTATAGATTCCTGACTCATTTCTGGTTGCGAAGTGTCTGTGCTTGACCTGAGTTTTCTGGTTGCTATTCAAGACATCTACCAGAAAAGCCTACATACCCTTGCATCATCTGGGGACAAGACTGTGCATCACAGTCATATAGGTATTTGTGCTCTTTTTTTTTTTTTTTTTTTTTTTGTTTTTTGTTTCTGATGAGAGAAGCAGCAAAGGAGCCTTGTACCACAGCAGAGTGAAGCTGACACCAGCACCTAATAGTAGGCAGTAGCTATTCAGGTGACTCCCCTCTTACCATCATTCTTGACTAATTTTTTTTCTACAAATAGTGCTTGATGTGCTACTAACTGCAAAATCTGTCTAAATACTATATCCATAAATCATGAGGTTCTGCTTAATGGTTTCCTCTCAAGTTTTGTGGCTGTACAGTGCACTGCAAGACACCTTGAGTTTACATTTTTCCTGTAAAAGCACCATTGAAATGTCACCCATACCTGGTTGCACACTGGACAAGCACTGCCCCCAGAGTTGCAAACCGGATACTCCTGGCATTACTTTAGACAGTTGGAGTAAGAATATAGTCTGAGTCTGTTGTCTTAGATATTTGACATTTGTTGACTGTTAGTCCGACTGAGCCGAAGCCCTTTTTCAGAGGAAGCTTGGGGAGAAAAGCTCCATGCATGAAGTACAAACATAATAGTAGAATCGGATACAGTATGATTGTAAAAAGATTACATAATAAACATTTACACATCAGAAATTGTATAAAACTTACACCTGTGAATCAAAGCAATAAGTCACTAATACAGGATCAAATATAGAAGGAATAACTTTCAAATTATAAGAGTTGTAGATAACTTAAGATCTAAGAAAATGTAGGTTACACTAGTAGGCGAGAGAAGAGTAGCAGGTGGCACAGTCAAGGAGGGTTATTAGAGAGAGATCCATGTGCTGTTTAGAACATTTTTGAAGCAGTTTTCAATTTTTGGGAGATTGTAATATCCAACGAAAGTTTTATTCCAAGTGTGGACAAGGTAGTATCTGTTTAGGTTTTGTCCCGATTTGGTTTTGTAGATTTGGAGGAGGTTTTGGTTGGAGCTTTGGAGAGACCTAAGAAGGGTGTAGAGGGAGACAAGTGAGGCAGTGTCAGGACAGGAGGAGGGTAGGTACCATACAGCATGCATGATCTTAAGCTGAGAGAAATGGTGGATGAGAAAATTCTAACCATTTTAGACTTTTCAGAGCAAGACAGTGGTGAGTAGTAGGTCTGATTTTGATTTTTTTTTTCCTTTGTTAGATGGAACTTTTTATAGGGAAGTGCAAGTTTTTGTTGGGTTTTCTTAATGTTGAAAACGTGCATGTCAAATTTTAGTTCATCTGACGACCCCCAGAAGCTTGGTGCGAGGCTCAGCTGAGGAGTGTTAAAGGAAGAGATTGTGAAGGAAGATTTTGATGGTTCATAGTTTTGGGAATATAAAACTGTTCAGTTTTTAAGATTCAGAGTCAGCTGACTCTTAGTGAGCCAGCTTTTAATTGAGAAGGATTTTTGTGCGATAGTGTTTACTTCATGGAGGGAGTCTGTCATGGTGATGAATCTGCGTATTGCTTAAGTAATGACTGAGGACAGGATGTAAACAGTTGGTTTTGTAAAGATATTAAACTGTAATGGGCCAATAATAGATCACCGAGATATGGCTATCTTGACAGGTAGGGCAGGAGATGTTGTAGAGCGGTATTTGATTCACTGCTTCTGAAGAAAGAGTGGAGGTAGATTATCAACAGAAGAGGAGCAGGGGTTATGAAGCAAGGATTTAATATAGTCTGTAGGTACTGTTTTCAGAGAAGTCCTAAAAGGAATTGGGGGATGTGGGAGGAGAGGTGTTGGTGCTTGAGTCAGTTTGGAGTGGTGGTTTGCCGATGGTGTCAGTGAAGTAAGAAATAAACTTTGAGGCCATTTCTTGGAGTGTTAGAACATGGATTGGGAGATGAGGGGTTACTTGGGTGCAGAATTTGGTTAGAGTGCTGGACAGTGAGAGGATGGAAGACTTATTTTTTTTCTTGTCATTGAAAATATATTTTTTACTAAGGTTGCATAGCTCTGTGAAGTGCTGCAGGTGGGAGGCGTTTTATTTTGGACCAGATTCTGCAAGCCTTGTCTTGTTTTTTGCATTCAGTTACAAGTAGTGAGAGTAAGCCAATGGGGTATGATTGATTTGACTTTCTGTGTAAGTAAGGGGGCAAGGGAGTTGATAAGGAATATAGAATTTAAGTACTGTATCGTTTAGAGGTAAATGCTTTAAGGAAGGACCAGTTTACGGCTGAGATATGGTTTATTGAAGATGTCAGAATGGAAATTGGAGTGTTTGTGACATTCAGTGAACTTTTGTGGTCTAGTATAGTGTGAGGAGAATATGAACTTTGGGCTATGATCAACAAATCGTGCAGTATTTCTGGGAAGTACTATTGAGGATTAGAGACTAGTATCCAGTCAAGAAGAGAGTATGAGCGGGAGTCGAGATTAGGTTCTCCCAACTATCCGAGGAGAGGGTAGCCAATTAATGTTGAGGTCTCCCAGTACTGTAGTTTCATTAGGCGAATATTTTAGAAAGCCAGGATAATATTATCCACAGAGGGTATTTAGAGTGCAGCTATGGTGATTGTATTGTAGTCATTGATTTTCGCAGTTTCCCACTATCCACAGTTACCAGCTTGGTGGATATGGCCATCCTGAGGCAGTGTAGAAATTTTCATGTTTAGTGACAAACCAGTTAATTCTCAAACTGATATGGTAGGTGATATATTTACACATTGTCACTGGAGGCAAAGCTCCCGCATTAAAGCACTCCTACTTTAAACAAGCTTGTTAGTAGACGCACTCCACCTGTCACACAATTCACAGCGGACACACAGACCCACATATGCTGAGGCAGCATATACTTAAATGTAACCTTCCTAAACCCCAAAGATTACTTGGATGAAGTGCACACACACAAACATACTCTGCAACCCCGAATGCACTCTTTCAAAACACAAGAATCGACACATACAACCACATTTCATGGAGCCTCTACTTCTAAGCCCATAAGGCAAGCCACCACAGAATCCAACATTCTAGTCATTGGAGACTCCCTTATGAGACACTAATGTCCCTCTCACCAGGCTGAGTAAGGAGAAAGTCACGGTTAGTTGCTTATTGGGGGCCAGGATCAGGCATTTAGGTATGCAGTCAGGTCATTAAGTGAGTCATACTGGTACTTGTGGTTCATAGTCCCATGTGGGTGTAAATGACCCAAGATGTACCTTCCTAGACTACATGAAGAGATGCATCATGGAGCTCTTGGAATGCTTGTCCCAGACTGGTATGAGCCAAGAACTGAGCAGCTTCTCATAGGATGCCACAATAGAGGGTGCAGTGTTTGTCAGCATGCCACATGGAAGGAGGTGGTCAACAGACACACTAATTTGCTGTGGGTGGTCTTCTCTCTCTAGGCTTTCAAATATGAACTAAAACATTGTCCTCCCCCATGGTGCCTGTTTTAGGTAATGCCAAACTGAAAGTACTTCTAACATCGCAAATCAAAGCAAAGAAAATTTAAAGGTATTGCTGATCGGTGCTAGGAGTAAAAAAAAAATCCACTCCCTAGAAGCTTTCTTCACCGTAGAGAATGCTCATTGTGCGGCCACTGAGACATGGTTTAAAGCCATGGAGCTCACACCGATAGTGCAAGATTTATAATGTCTTCCACACTTTCAGACCAGCTGCTATGCATACTGGGACTAAAGGTGGATGTCTCTTGGTTTTACACTGTGCCTAAAGGCTAGTCAAACAGGACTTTAGCTTCTCCACATTCAAACCACTATTGATGTAGAAACTGTAAAGGCTCCCTCTATGGTCCAGGAAACCCACACCATGCATTTTAAACGTATTGGAAACACTCTCCATTAAACTTTCTCTTATTCATGGGCTACTTTTAATTTTCCCACTATCAACAGACTTGTATGACACCAGATGTTTAGGCACATAGATTCCTGGATTTTGTAACTACAAACTTCCTGGATTAGATGGTCTGTACACCAACCAGGAGTGCTACCATACTGGATGTGGTCCTCCCTAATGTGTGTTGCATACACCCTAGTGTAGTGTCTTCTCTGGTAAGGGCAGACCATAAAACGGTTTCCTTCTCAAGTAGAAGTAAAACCTGTATCCCCAGTTAACCCTGGAATAATTAACTACTCTGAGGCTAGGTTCCTACTATTAAGCGATAACTGGCAAAATTTCAGCCACCCCCCCTAGAAACCGAGAAATACTGCTGCTGATGCAGAACTGTTCACATTAACCCTAAACAAGCATGTTTAATAGCTGCATAGAGGCAGCTGTACCCACCAGGAAAAAGTACAAAAGTCACTCAAAAAAAAAAAAAAGCCATCTTGGTGGAATTACAGTATCAAAAGGCTGTGTAACAGAAGGAAGAAAATACATGGCAAAAATTAGGAGTTGCAGTATCCAGCAGGATAAAAGCACTGTCCTCAAACTAAACAACTCTTGAGGACAAAGTCTACCCAAGCCAAATCGGAGGTAAATTTGACCTTCCAGCCAAAGGACAACCACAAGGCATTCTTTAGCTATGTCCACAACCTCAAAGGAAATATAGTTGGTTGCAGAGTTCATTGTCAATGGAGCCACCTATATAAGCCAGAATATATAGCAAACCTACTGGCTGACAGTCGTATCCAACTTAATCCCTCTCCCCCCATCAATCTTAACTCAGGAAATACCATCAAAAGTAAACCCCCCTGCCATCGCTAGGGAACTGGTCGCTATGCTGTCTTAAGGCCAAGAAGACTGCATCAATGGGCCCAAATTGTATCGTAGGATTCCTTCTAAATAGCATGAAACATGGTCAGTCAGGCCCTCTGGCATTGCTATTTAACCGTAGTCTGCAAACGGGCTTTGTGCCTCACGAATGGGGAACAGCAACAGTCATTCATCTTCACAAAGGTGGGCCATCTGCAGACCCTGGAAACTACAGGCCCATCAGTCTCTCAATTCTTTGGTGGCTTTGCATACAAGACTAACCATGAAAATGATCTGTGATGACATAAGAAACCCCTAGACACTGGACAAAAAGGGCAGATTATGCCTACTCAAACTGGTAGCCTTCTTTGAGAAGGTCACCAGAGCAGTGGATAAGGGCAAAATGATTCACACTATCTACCTTGACCTGGCTGAAATATTTGGCACAGTCCCCCACTTGGGCATTGAACTTCCAAGAGGTTGGAATAAAACTTTTTGTAACCCACTAATGTATAGCCAGCTGGCTTGTAGATGGTACTCAGGAAGTTTAAAAGTGGGGAATCCACCTCTACAAAGAGGCCAGTCACAAGCAGGGTCCCTCGGGTATCTTTCCTGAGATTACTCTCTCTTTTGGCATTTACTTTTCTGAAGTCATAACCAACGTTGGTGGCCTCTGGTTAACTAAATTTGCAGCAGTCATTGAATTGCCCATAAACACAAATATGCTCCAGGGAAGGGCCGACATTGAATTGCCCAGCAACACAAATATGCTCCAGGAAGGGCTGACGCAGGCAAACAACTGATGCCAGAGCAATGGACTAAAACGAAATGCATAATGGTATCCTTCGGGAAGTAATCAGTCCATTGTAACTAATACTGACAACGCACAAGATTTGACCCCAGTAGTCAGGGACTTGGGGACACCAGTCTAGTCTTTTACCATCATATCTACTATAGTGAGGAAATCATTTTGTTCTGCAAAGTGTAAACAAAGGTATAGCATCTAGGTCCAAGAAAGTCCTAGATATGAAGAATGAAGTACAATGCCCCTTGGATATGCATAGTTTGGGTATATACCAAGCAATTGAAATGCCTACAGAGGTTGCTCACTACAGGACACAAGTAACATGACCTACGCAGACTGCCTCAAGGACCTATCCATGTATTCTGTTCTACAGGTTGTTGAGGGTAGATCTTTGCTTGGCATACAAGCCAGTCGGACCCCACTCTGGACCACCTGTATAGCCACACAAAAAAAAAGCACCAGAATTACCCGTTCTGTGAACCTTGCCTGTGATGTATAGGGTCTGCTGGAGAGATGGGTATGTATCGGAGACCACCCTTACTCTGGAACAGGCTCCCCATCCATGTGAAGCGGAGTTCTCCCTAACTCAGTTCAAGTGCAACTTGGACAGTTGGATGGGGAACAGGAAATTCATCCTTGGTTTGGCACCTATGTCTCTAATGGACACAGCAGGCGGTAAATATTTCACTTCCCAAGCCTCTACTTACACTTTTGTCAAGGGTACCAGAGCTTGTCAAGACATTTGGGATATATGACTAGGCTTAAAAAGTCCCTTGTGGTTATAGGTTCATAAGCATTTACTAGGCTAAATTGCAATGCAACAGTGAAGTTAGGTAATAGTGTTGGGTTGAACCATAAACTCCGGTAATACAGCTTCCAAAATTCACAAACTTTAATCCACAAGTACAGCTAAGCACTTTCGTCTGCATCTGTAGACATCAGAACAGTTGAAGCATTCAGAAAGTGGCACACCTCCAAAGTGCTCCAATCGGCACTAAATAAAAATTATAATCTGTGTGTTTTGGATGTACTTGTATTTTGTGCTTCGACTGGGTTTATTTGATAATACTGAACACCCTTTAAAGTTATTTTATAAGTCTTAGTGGCCTTTTTCATAAGAAATCCCAATTGGAACACTGGAGATGTCACTTCCTGAATGTTAACATGCTTTTTCTTCTAACAGTGGTTCTGATGCCTACAGGTGTAGACGAAAGCACTTAACTGTATTTGGCTTAGTTTCAGTGAATTTTGGAAGCTGTATTACCGGTGTGTGTGGTTCATTTTGTGGTTCATCTTTGGTTCCAGGAATGCACTGCTTGTGACTTTTTTGTTGGTAGTCTCGGATTATTTTTAAACTCCTTGTTTATCACTCCAGGCTTCTGTAAGTTTAAGCAGTTTAACTTTGGAAAAACAAAAGCTGATTTCTGCATTTGTCATTGAAGTGTAATTAGTTTAAAAATTTTCAGTCACTAAACATTTGTTGCCGATTTTAATTCATTATTTTGTCTCCCCAGGTTCTTGATTTTTAGTGAAAAGTGGATACCAACTCGTTTGAACAATGCAAACGATAAAGTGTGTTGTGGTTGGAGATGGTGCGGTTGGTAAAACCTGCTTGTTAATATCCTACACAACAAACAAGTTCCCTTCAGAATATGTACCAACGGTAAGTGTGTGTGTGTATATGTATAATTGACAATTATTCCTTTCCATCTTTTGTAAGTATAGATCTGAAGTAGGAATGTTCATTTGTCAGCAACCTGTGGGTTACGGATCCGAGCCGGCAACTTGTTTCAAGCTAATGGATCCGTGCTCCTAGCCCCTCCCTTCACCCATAATCCCCTGCTAACCCTCCATGACCTCGGATCTAGTTTGCCGCGCTTGTGATGGCTGGATCCTCTTCAGAGCTCCGCAGATAAGTGAAAAAAAGTTACATTTTTTTCTACATTTTCTTCAGAATTTAAATTTTTATTTTACATTAATACTTTTAAAGTGTGTATGAGTTAGGTTCCCTATTTTTTTTTAATTAATACCCTCCCTTCGCTGGTCGTTAGTGAGTGTCTTGGGGCCTGTGTGTGTTTGTAGTTTTATTCCTTTTAGTTAAAAAAAAAAAAAAAAGGGAATGGCTGAGGCCCCAAAAGCCATATTTTCTAAATGTACCGAGTGTGGCCATAAGCTCTCCCCGGCTGATGGCCACACTCAGTGCGTTCGGTGCCTTGGGGTTGAACACCTCACCTCGGGCTGTACTATCTGTGCAGCGTTCAACCCCAGGGCACTGAAAGAACGGAGGTCAAAGCTGGTCCTGGCGGGACTTGGATTCAGCTTCGGCCTCCGCTACCTCTGCTACTCCTGTGGCTCCATCACAGCCTGTGATGGTTGCCACTCCTGCCCCCCTGCCTCCGACCGGGACTCAAACTCCCGCTAAAGTGTCTGAGGACAGGGAGGCCAGGAGGGAGAAACTGAGGGAGAAGCACCACAAGAGGCGGGCCGAGACCTCCGTTTCGGCCCCGCCAGCTAAGCGGGCTTCTCCCTCCATTGCTTCTAGGTCTCCTCCTCCTCGGCTCCGATCCCCTTCTTTCTCCCCGGGGCCCGAAGAGGAGGAAACCTGATCTCCGTCGAGGTCATCGAGGCAGCATTCCAGGCCTGCCTCGGTGGCCTCTTCGAGATCCACATTCAGTTTATCTGATGCAGACTTGGACCGGATGATGCGAAGGTTCATCCAGGCCCAGCTGCAGATGGGAGTGCTCTTGCCCCCCCCCCTCAGGGGGGGAGCTCGACACCTTTTTTTCCACCCAATTGCTCCTTCTCCGACCCGCTACCCGGGTTCGGAGCGCTCCGAGCCGAGCAGCCTTGGAGCCGGGGGTGGGTCGGCATTGACAGTACTTCGGATCCGACCCTACCCTCGAGTCTGTCGGATCCGACCTCTCTGAGCCGTGGTCCGAGCTTTGGATCCGGGGGATTCAGTGTGCCTTCGGCTCCGTCCAGGTCGGAGCACACTGGTCCCTCGGATCCGACTGTCTCGGCGCCGGCTCCGATCCCTTCATCGGATCCGAGTGGGAGCCGACTTTCAGATCCATTGGAGAGCGGCTCTCCCTCGGCATTCAATGTTGTGGAGAGGGCTCTGTTGAGAGCATCCTGACCTCCGGTCCTTGCATCGACTCCTCCCTGCACTCCCTCTCTGCTGGGCCAGGCTTCCATCACCCGGCCAAAGGGACAGCCTGCTTCGATGTCACAGATAGTTCCATTGGAACAAGATGTTGCTGGTGAGGCCTCCTCGGACAGTCCCCCCGAGGAAGCTCCCCGCAAGCATAAGTGCAAATGGAGGCACGTGGACTCCCCTGAGTCCTTAACTGAGGACACGGACTTGGAGGAAGGGGAAGGCTCCCCAAGATCACCCCCTGAGGATGTCTCCTTTGGAGACATCATGGAGATGCTGAGAATCAGAGGTGGGTGGTCTGCCCCCAAGTCTTCCTCCGAGTCCGTGTTTCTGGAGGCATTCGAGGCAGGCCAGTCTACCTCCTGGGTGTCCCCTCCAGCCGATCCCCTGGTGGACCTGATTACCACCAGGGCATGGAAGGATCTGGACACCGTGCAGCCAATACCCAAGCGACCGGATAGGATTCTTAGCCCCCCTCTCAGACCGGTCACATTGGAGTAAGGGCCCCCCTGTAGATGCCATGTTGACGGCGGCAGCCACAAAGAGGGAATTGGCTCAGGAGAGTCCCTCAGTCCATCCACCGAGCAAAGAGTCCCGTTTGATGGATCGCTTAGGGAAGCGAGTCTTTAGTTCAGCGACCTTCTCAGGAAGGTCTCTGAACTATATGGCACACATCATCAGGATGCAGCGGGATCTTATCAAAGAATACGCTGCATCCCCCCTGAGTCCATGTCTGAGGAGGATAAACAATTGTACTCCACCCGAATGGCCACTCTGAGATCTATTTCAAACACCTCTATGCGGCTATTGTCCCACGCCACAGAGGGAGCCGCTAGGGCCAGCAGAGCAGGCCTAGTCATGAGACGTCAGGCCTGGCTCCGTCATTGCGACTTTACAGAGCCCTTTAAAGCGTCCTTCGCGAACGCCCCCCTTTGGTTCTGCCCTTTTTGGCAAAACAGTTCGAGACGCTTGTCCAGAGCGAGAAGGACGGGAAGACGTTGTCTGCCGTCTGAGTCCGCTTCTCTGCTCCCCAGCGGTCCTTTTCAAGGAACCAAAAGGGTCAGAAGAAGATGTGGTTCCGAAAATCACAACATTCCCAACCAGCTCAGGACAACCAGTCCTACCATGGCAGAGGTGGACAGAGAGGACGTCGCCCTAGGGGCAGAGGGGCTCCGAGAAATTTCGGGTCCAGAGAACCTTTCTCTGAACGGCCCGCGCAGCAGCCCTGAGGGGATGCCCGGCTGCTCCACTCTGGAGGCAGTCGGGGGGGGGGGTGGTGTTTTTCGAAGCATCTAGCGGCATGGGAGTCCATCACAACAGACCGCTGGGTGCTACGCATCATATCCAGAGGGTACAAAATACCAATTCTCCATGTCCCCCAATCCAAGAACCTCCCCGATGTACTACCCGATCACAGGGAGGCCGCAGAAATACAGCAGCTGCTAAGAAAGAGCCGTCCAGCCCGTCCCCCAAGACCAGCTCGGATTAGGGATGTCCTTCATGGATGCATCTGCAGTCATAACAACTGGGTTGTCCTGTCGTCAGGCAGCCCTTCAGTCGGCCGGATTCCAAAGTCCGGGTCAGGCTTCGGCTGATGTCGCACTTCACCCGACGTCATCTCTGTTGGTCTTCGGGTATATAAGCATCAGCCGACGCCATTTTCTTCAGTCTTTCTTGCTGCGTGGCGCCCGAAGCAGAAGCTGTTCGCAAGTGCCGGTCGGTCGGATCCAGAGATTACTTCTACCGAATACTACTTCGAAGACTTCTAAAGCTAAGTACCCCGTTGGGGACTCTTTCTTGCCTCAGCCGATGTCAGAAAAAGTTAATAATTGTTTAACCTGTGGGAAACAAATACCTCATAAAGATTTCCACTCTTACTGCCTGCACTGTTTAGGCCCAGCCCACGATGTAGCAGCCTGTTCGTCCGGTGCTTCTTTCAACCGACGAACGCTTAGACGTCGGTCAGAGTTTGCAGAACAGTTTTTCGGTTCTGACTTTGCGTACATTATGCCGTCGGACCCTCCGACTTCGCGTTCTGCCAAAAAACGCAAAGAAAAAGACTGACACTTGCGGTCCGCGGTTTCGGCCGAAACCATGGTTAAGCAAACCGCGGGTGTCTCGGTTTCGGCCGAAACCGAGAAAACTGATCAAACTACACCTGAAACTATCACTACAACTGAGGTCCCTGCTAACACTCTTGAATCGGCCTCAGAAATTTTAACCACTACGGTGCTTTCCACTGATTTATCAGACACCATTCCCTTGGATGTCTCTACCCCAGCACGTGGTGCTGCTAGGCCTCCAGCAGCCATGTCCATTAAGGCCTTCGCCAGGGCTAAAGCAACCAAGACTACTAAAACAGTGCCTGTTAAACCCCCCTCCACCAGGCCCTCTGCCAGTTCTCAAATGCTTACCTTGGCAGAAGATTTAATTTCATTAATTAGAGGATCTCAATCTCACCCAGACAGGGCCTCTCAGCCGCCAGAAAAGAGACCTAGGGCAGAGCCCCCTGAGCCAGTGTCCTCTGATGATTCTGCTGATGAATCAGACATAACTGACCAGCCAGAGGCTCCTTTCTCCAATTTTGAAGATTCTGATGCTGAAGAATCCATTCCAGCTGCTTCCTCCAGAAGAATTCTCCTTTGGGGAAACCTTGCATGCCATGCGAGAACAGTTCCAATGGCAGCAACAGGATTTTTCAGACTCCAGGAAAAGACTTAGGACTTTTTTGCACCTACCACAGCACAGACCCTTAGCTATCCCTCCTGTTCTCTCTGTGGTGGATGATGCTTTCAATGATGCCTGCTCCGCTCCAGATTCTTTACCCCCAGCCCCTGCCAAACCAGACAGATTTTACAGGGTGCCAGATACTCATCACCACCTCTACAAGGCCCTTCTTGCAGACCCGAAACTATATCCCAGGGTCCCAAGGCAGTAGCATGACCATAGCTAAAAACCCTGTTCCTTCTGAAAGGGAAGCAAGGTCATTAGACAGATGGGGTAAAAAGGTTTACACTTCAGCTACTCTTTCAGCTAGAGCTTTAAATTGTCAGTTTCACATGATACAATACCAAGAGTTTATGCTTGATCAGTTAACTAAAAAGCTAACCACTGATGAATCTCTTGATAAGAATTATGTATTAGAAATGGTAAATAACATACAGCAGGTTAGTAACCATTCTTTAAAATGTGGCTATGATGCACTGGAGGCTTCATTTAGATCAGCCATGACTGGCACAGTAATTAGAAGGCATGCATGGCTAAAGGAGCAAGCTTTACCGGATCATGTTAAATCTAAATTGCTTGATGCTCCTATGGATAAATCAAGTTTGTTTGGTACACCTGCCCAGCAGGTTATGAAGAAAATGGAAGAAAAGGCAAAATCAGTCCAGACAGTTTAGCAGGAACTGGCCTGCCAAAAATTGGTCCTTTCCTGACTCCACAAGACCTCAAAGGGGCAGGAATAGACGTTCCAGAGGCAGAAACCAATCCAGAGGAGGTGCCTACAGAGGACTACAGTGGCAAGGTAACAACAGAGGCACAGAATCAACACCTGCCTCTACATCAACACAGCCACAGTGACTTAAACCTAAATCCGCCAACCAGGGAACAAATAGCAGCTCCTCTAGGCGGAAAGCTAACCTTATTTTCAAAAAACTGGCACCACATAACAAAGGACAAGTGAATTTTACGAACCATAGATCAAGGTTACCGGTTCCACTTCCACACTTTACCAGTCAAAAGAGGAATGCCAAACCTACCTCCAAATCAAAAAACAGAGGCTCTACAACAGATAATGGAATTAGCAAACATGAGAGCTGTGGAAAAGTGCCAACAGCAGAGCAAGGAAAGGGGTTCTACTCCAGACTATTCCTAGTTCCAAGAAAGGAAAAAAGTTGGAGACCAATTCTAAACCTGTCTACCCTAAATACTTACATCATTGTCCCAAAATTCAAAATGCTGACCCTACAGCAACTTCTTCCCATGCTGGGCAAGGAGTGTTGGCTGGTAACTCTAGATCTCAAGGAGGCATACCTGCACGTCCCCATTCGACCTATCTGCAGAAGATACCTCAGATTTCTTGCAGGATCAGAGCACTATCAATTCTCAGCATTGCCCTTTGGCTTATCTACTCGGGCCAGAGTATTCACAAAATGCCTGGGATCAGTAATCGCCATTGCAGACTACAGGAATTCAAATTTATCCATACCTGGACGACTGTCTGATACAAGGGGACAACAAAAGCAAGCTGACAACAGATTTACAAAGGGTCATTTACTTGCTTCAAGCACTGGGATACACAGTCAATTTACAAAAGTCAAGGCTGATACCATCCCAGACAAGGACTTTCCTGGGAGCGGAATTGGACACAGTAAGACAAATGGCATTCCTAACTACAGAAAAACAAAAGAACTCCTCTTTACTTCTTGGCACTAACAAATCTGAACAAGTTAACAGCAAGAAAGGTACTGCAGGCCTTGGGTTTCATGGCATCATGCATAATCTTGGTTCCATTTGCCAGACTACATATGAGAAAGCTTCAGTGGTACCTAAAGAATTTATGGTCCCAACACAGACACAGCCTAGAAGCGGAAATCCCACTAATACCATGCTTAAAACAGGAGTTCCTATGGTGGGCTCATGCATGCCAGTCAAACCCAGGCCTGCCCTTTCGCAAAGGTCAAGCAAGCCAGACCATCACAACAGATGCTTCAGACCTAGGATGGGGGGCACATATGCTGGACAAATGCGTGCAAGGATTGTGGACACAGGATCAACTTCACCTGCACATCAACCTAAAAGAAATGCTGGCAGTAAAACTGGCAATCCAAAAGTTCAGACCATTTCTCAAGGAAGGCCAGTTGATGATAAGGACAGACAACACCACAGTCATGTGGTACATCAACAAACAGGGAGGCACTCATTCCTACCCCTATGCAGAATGACTTTGGAACTGTGGACCCTGGCACTCAGCTACAACATCCAGTTACAGGCAATATTTGTACCAGGAAAGAAAACTCTCTAGCAGATATGTTAAGCAGGACTACATCGGATGTCCACGAATGGCAGCTGCACCGGACATCTTCAAGACCATCTCAAGAAATGGGAATGCCTCAGATAGATCTATTCGCATCACCTCTCAATCACCAGCTCAAAAAATTCTGCACAAGGACATTCCGCCCACTAGCATGGAAAGTGGACTCGCTCTCCTTCAGCTGGAAAGGACTAACAGCATATGCATTCCCACCTCTTCCCTTGATACACAAAGTATTACTAAAAATCAAGGAGGAACGTCCAAGGATAATCCTGATAGCTCCAAACTGGCCAAGACAGCATTGGTACCCACTGCTGAGGAACATGTCTCAGAACAATATGTGGCCAATACCCCTGATGCCTTTGATGCTAACTCAGAACAACTACAGCACCATGCATCCAAACCTAAAAACGTTGCAACTGACTGCATGGAACATCACATAGCAGCTGCTAATCCACAGCTTTCACAAAGAGTTAAAGACATTATTCTTGAAGCACGCAGGCCTTCAACAAGAAGAAACTATGCTGGGAAATGGAAAAGGTTTGCCATTTGGAGCTCAGAAAGAGGTAAAGATGTATCAAACCTAGATATGCCCAACATTCTGGAGTATCTGGCCGAACTACTTCATTCAGGCCTGGTCCTACTCCTCCAAGATTCATGCATCAGCTATTTCAGCAGAATACAGCTTTGATCCACCTGTTTTTTCACACCCTTTGCTCAGGCAGTTCCTCAGAGGAATCAAGAATGTAAAACCTCCAAGGAAACCACCATTACCAGCCTGGGACTTGAACTTTGTGCTAGAAAAATTGACTCTATCACCTTTTGAACCAGCAGCAACAGCAGACCTGCAACACCTGTCATGGAAAACTGCTTTCCTACTGGCAATTACTTCAGCAAGGAGGGTTTCAGAACTACAGGCCTTAATGGCAGTGCAACCCTTTCTAATCTTCCACCAAGATAGTGTCCATGAGGACTAACCCTACATTTATGCCTAAGGTGGTATCCAGAGTGTCCTTAAACCAGGCAATCCACCTACCTACCTTCTTTCCCAACCCACAAAACAGAGGGGAAAGAATACTGCATACCTTGGATGTACATAGACAGCTACGCTACTACTTGGACAGAACAAAAATAGCAGAAAGACTGACCAACTTTTGTAGCCTATGCAACAGGAAGGGAAGGAAAAGCTATTTCCAAGCAGACAATCTCCAAATGGATAGGAAATTGCATACGATTCTGTTACTCCTTCCATGGAAAGCAAATTCCACAGAACATAAGACCTCATTCTACAAGGGCAACAGCCACTACCACAGCCTTCTTACGAGGAGTGGCTACCAAAGACATTATTGAGGCGGCTACTTGGACCTCCGTGCATACATTTGCCAAGCATTATAATTTACCTCTATATTCCAGATCCCGAGCAGGGTTTGCCACTGCTGTTCTGCAAGGGATCCTAAACACACCATAATCTACCTTTATCCTCCTCCCTAGTTGGCTATGGTATTCTACCCAGTTGTTATGACTGCAGATGCATCCATGAAGGACATAGTACAGTTTTGTACCTACCATAAATGTAGATGTCCGAATTGGATAGCATCTGCAGTCAGGATTACCCTCCTCCTTCCCTCTGTGGTACTCCTAGGGTGTTTACCCTTCTAATAGCTAGCTAGTGGGGGGACTTCTTTCATGGTGTATTTGTTTGTATTTATGTACATACATGCTTATTTTTGTGTTTACCTCTATCTTTTGGAAACATTGGCATCTATCCAAAATTTTTAGCCTTCTAGAGGGCTTCTGGCATCTGGGGCAAGAAACACTGAAGAAAATGGCGTCGGCTGATGCTTATATACCCGAAGACCAACAGAGATGACGTCGGGTGAAGTGCGACGTCAGCCGAAGCCGGACCCGGACTTTGGAATCCGGCCGACTGAAGGGCTGCCTGACGACAGGACAACCCAGTTGTTATGACTGCAGATGCTATCCAATTCGGACATCTACATTTATGGTAGGTACAAAACTGTACTTTCTACTCCAGGTTCTTTTTGGTGCCAAAAAAGACGGGGGATCTGAGACCCATCCTAGACCTTTCCCACTTGAACCTGTCAGTAACCAAGGAAAAATTCAGAATGGCCACTCTTCAATCTATCCTCCCCCTTCTGAGGGAGAACGATTGGATGTGCTCTATAGACCTCAAGGATGCGTATTACCACATCTTAATGGACAAACGATCCAGGAGGTTCCTTCGCTTCTGGCTGGGAGCCAGTCACTACCAGTTCAGGGTCCTTCCCTTTGGCCTCGCCACAGCCCCCCGGGTGTTTACCAAAGTGTTAGCAGTGATTGCGGCCCACCTGAGACTCCAGGGAATTCAGGTCTTCCCGTACCTGGACGACTGGCTCCTGACTGCACCAACAAGGCATCTACTTTGCTCAGCCAGAGACTTTTCTCCATCTAGCCCCACAACTAGGCATTACGATCAATGTCGGCAAATCCCTACTGGCTCCAACACAGATCATAGAATTTATAGGTGCCAAAATAAACACCAGAGATTTGCAAGCCTTCCTAACTGCCAAGAGAATCAGAAATCTTCAACTTCATGTGCGGGCTATCCTTTATTCAGAGGCTTCACCAGCGGAATTGATCCTGAGGGCACTAGTCTCCATGGCAGCAGCGATTACACTCCTTCCATGCGCCCGTTTGAATATGCGAGTCCTGCAATGGACTCTGGTAGTGCATTGGTCCTTCCTATCCCTTCCTCTCCACCATCCCATTGCTATCAGCAAGGCTTGCAGAAGGGCGCTACTATGGTGGCTCCAAGCATCAAACTTCCATACGGGGCCGTCCCTAATGCACCTCTCCCCTATCGCCACGGTGACCACGGACGCTTCCCGCCTCTGGTGGGGGGGACATTACTCAGGCAGGACAGTCCAAGGCACGTGGAACTATACAGAGACCTCCCTGCATATCAACGTTCTGGGGATGAGAGCGGTGCTGTTGGCGTTGCAAGCACTTCAGAGCTTCCTCCCCGCAGGAACGATTGCAATTCACTCGGACAACATGTCAGTGGTCTGGTATATCAACAAACAGGGGGGAACCAGATCTTATCCTCTTTGCCGCGAAGCCATGAGATTGTGGGAATGGGCGATCTCCACCAACCGCTTTCTGATTGCAAAGCACATTCCGGGGAGGACCAACATCCTAGCGGACAAGCTCAGCCGCACCCTTCTTACCCCCCTACGAGTGGTCTCTCAATCCTCTAGTAGCGAAGCAGATATTCGCAACATGGGGGCAACCCTGCTGCGATCTTTTTGCATCTCCATCAAACGCCAAATGCGACAATTTCTTCGCTCTAATTCCCCCACCAGTGGAATCTCCAAGAGACGCTCTGGTGCATGCTTGGCCACCCGGTCTACTCTATGCCTACCCTCCTCTTCCAATGATGATACAACTCTTACAGAAAGCCTCGCGGTTGGGGAGCAAGATGATTCTCATTGCCCCATTCTGGCCTCGACAAATTTGGTTCCCTTACCTGTGGTCTCACCTTGTGAATCACCCTTGGATTCTAGATCCCATTCCGGATCTCATCTCCCATCTATTGGACTTGCCAACTCCAAACCTGGACAATCTGAAACTGACAGCTTGGTTGCTCCAGTTCCACTCCTAGTTAGGACTCCCGGTATCTCTTCACCAGTCAAAGCCATCCTCGTGCCAGCACATAAGCCCTCCACCAGGAAGGTATATCACAGCAAATGGAAACGTTTTTCCATCTGGGCGGAGCGCCGTGATCTAGATCCCTTTACGTTTCCTCTTCCATCCATTTTAGACTTCCTAACTGAACTCTTTCAAGAAGGTGCTAGTTGTTCAACTGTCAAAGTGCAATTGGCTGCCATTTCTCATTATGTGGGACAATGATACAGGACCCTTTGTCAGCCAAATTGTGTAAAACCTTTCTCAAGGGTACCTTTTTACTTAGACCTCCTGTAAAAGAAGCCCTACCCCCATGGGATCTTACTTTAGTTCTTTAAGCCTTGACTGCTCCACCCTTTGAACCCGCTGCTTCAGTGGATCTCAAATTCTTGTCATGGAAAACAGCATTCCTTGTAGCCATTACTTCAGCGAAAAGAGTGTCAGAACTTCAGGCTCTTTCTGTAAAGCCTCCATACCTGATTTTTCACCCTGATAGTGTACCTCAGGATCAATCCCTCCTTTCTTCCCAAGATAGCATCAGAAACCAACATAAACCAATCCATCAATTTACCGGTTTTCTTCCCTAAATATCAAAATAAGGGTGAATACAAGCTGCACTCATTGGATGTTCATAGGCAGCTTCGTTTTTATACCCATAGGACGGCTGGCCATAGACAATCCGACCAGCTGTTCGTTTCCTTTGCCAAATTTAACTTGGGGAAAGCTATCTCTAAAGTATCTTTATCTCGCTGGATTTCCCAATGTATCCTGCTAGCTTATCAAGCCTCGGGTAGACCCGTACCAGAAGGAGTTCATGCTCATTCCACTCGCTCCATTTCTACTTCTGCGGCTTTCAAGTCTAGAGTTCCTTTGGATGATATTTGTTCTGCAGCCACTTGGGCTTCATCTCATACCTTTATCAACCACTACAAGCTAGACCTGCTTTCTAGAGGGAGAGCATCCTTTGGCTCTGCGGTGCTTCGTAATATCCTTCCATGATGGCCACCCAGGGTGCAGGTAGCTGGGGACTCTGTCCCACAGGTTGCTGACAAATGAACATTCCTACTTCAGATTTAGAAGTTATGTACTCACCATAACATTCCATCTGAGTAGGTAGTTCATTTGTCTGCAACCATCCCCCCCTCCTTCCCCCTGACCTTCTTGGATCTATTAGTTTTTAGATATCCTTTCTTGGATATATATGGAGAGGCAAACTCTATCTGAGGTCATGGAGGGTTAGCAGGGGATTATGGGTGAAGGGAGGGGCTAGGAACTCGGCTCCATTAGCTTGAAACAAGTTGCCGGCTCTGATCCGATATCGGATCCGTAACCCACAGGTTGCAGACAAATGAACTACCTACTCAGATGGAACGTTATGGTGAGTACATAACTTCTAATTCTTGTTGATACAGCTGCCTTTCCTGCACTTTTTTTAGCTGCCATTTGTAGTCTGTTCGTTCTGTAGTATTTCTGTAATTGGCTTTGTGTGCATTGTAGCAGTTGTGTTATACTTTGGAATGTTTCATATAAACAGTGTGAGAAGTTGAGAATTTTATATGGGCCAAAGGTTACCCCCAAAAGATTGCCATTCAAAATATCCTCTGTCAAACCTTTCAAGCCAAGAAGAACCAAGTTGAAGGCAGTCATTGTCATCATTAGCCAATCTGGTAATCCCTTTTCTGCAGTTCACACCCTGTTTAGGTCCCCAAAAGGCCAGCACCTGTTGACTCGAACCAACCTGATGTTCTTTGTGTTTCACTGTTGCAGTCATTAAATAGGGTAATCTGCTGGCAGGTTGCTCTCAATCGGCCTGAATAACAAAGTCTTGGGTCCTGCGTCGGTTGTGGTCTCCTCTTCCATGACATCAGGTTGTCAGGGGTATAAAACATGCAGCCGACACCATTTTAATCTGTCTTTCTTGCTGCGCGGTGCCCGAAGCAGAAGCAGTTCGCAAGTGCCGGTCGGCCGACTCCTGAAATTTTTGTTTTCGAGTTTCAGAACCGAAGACTTCAGACTAAAGCTAAGTACCCCGAAGGGGAAACTTTTTCTTGCTCCTTACCGATGTCAGTAAAAGTTAAATTATTGCATTACTTGTGGGAAGCAAAATACCTCATAAGGATTTTCATTTGTACTGTATTCCTTGTCTAGGCCCTGATCACAATGTGCCTTGCTGTCAGTTTTGTGCTAAATTTAGCCAACGCGCTATTAAACGTTGGTATATTTTTGCTTCTAAATATTTTGGTTCAAGATCTAACTACCCTGAAATGTCATCTGTTAGCAATCCGACTACCGGAATTGACAAAAAAACGCAAGGAAAAAGACAGACCGAGGTCCATAACTGGTGACTAAGCTTCTAAGCCGTTCGCCGGTACTCAGTGAGGTGCTTTCGCAGCCCCTGATACCCACTACTTTTGAGTCACAGGCCTCTACCGAGACCCATTCGGAGTCCGGTATGCCGCGAGATTCGCAAAGTATTGAACCTGTGGATGTCTCTCCCTTGGATGGGTCCGGAGCTACTGAGCAGGCACCGGCTTCTGAGGGTGTTTTCAGGCCTCAGCATTTTTATTAAACCGACACCATCAACAAAAACAAGGTCAAAAACTACTATGTCTAAAAAAACAGACTCATGAGCCATGTGCTCAGGCCCTATGCCTAAAAAACAAATTATCAAAATGACTGAGCATTTAATTACCTTGATCAATGGTTCCCAACCCCCCTGCTGAGAGGCCTAGGCAAGGCACTGATTGTGAATCTTCTGATCAGGTTTCCATTTCTTCTGATTCCTCTTCAGATGAGGACTTTTCCACCTTATGAGGATTCTGATGCAGAGGAATCCATCCCATCTGCATCTCCTCCTTAGGATTACTCTTTTGGAGAGACTTTGCATACTTTAAGGGAACATTTTCACTGGGAGAGTCGGGACTTCTCTGAATCAAAAAAGAGGCTTGGGGATTTCCTTCCTCAGCATAGGCTCTTGGCAATACCTCCTGTATTAGACATTGTTAATGTGTTCTTGGAATCAAGCATGGCTCCTGATTTCCCTGCTTCCGGCTCCTAGTAAGCCAGCCGGATATTACAGGGTTCCTGACTCCCACAGATTTCTTTTCAAAAATCCTGCTGCTGATCCTGAGATTTTCTCAGGGTCCCAAGGGTGTTAAGGCTTCTACAGCCAAAAATTCTACCCCTTCTGATAGCGATTCCAGGGCGCTGGATAGATGGGGTAAGAAGGTTTGTACGTCTGCAACCTTGGCAATCAGGGCTTTAAACTGCGAGTTTCATATGCTTAAATATCAACAGCATGTTACGGGCTTACTGAAACAGTAAATGATGTTGATGTCTGATTGTGTGGAAAATAGTTAAAGGATTTATTGCATTCAGCAGAACCGGTTGGAAAGCATACTTTGCAGTGTGGTTTTGAATCCTTGGAGGCCACTTGCAGGGCCATCGTAACTGGATCTGTGATAAGAAGGCATGCCTGGCTCAAGGAGCAACATCTGCCTGATCATATTAAAGCTAAATTGTCGGATGCCCCTTTACAGCATGATAGTCTGGTAAAAAGGCAGAAGAGGTTTTAAAGAAAATGGAAGACAAAGCTGAATCTATGCAAACTGTCAAAGATTTGCAAGTGCAGCCACCCAGGTTGAATTGGTCCTTTTCTGTGTCCATCAGAGACACTCAGGCCAAATCCAGGCGCTCAAAAGGCTCCAGATATCAATCACAGAGATCTTACAGGTCAAAGCAATGGGGTGCCATCACAGGGATCTTGTAGGTCAAAGCAATGGGGTGCCTCCACCTCCAAATCTGGAGGTAACAAAGCACAACCTTACAGTAAGCAGTTTCAATGACTTTCCTCTACCATCTCCAAGGACTTATCTTTTGGCAGCCCCCTTGGGGAGAAAACTAGCACTTCATGCTCAAAATTGGCAGTTAATTACCCAGGACAAGTGGGTATTAAACATAGTATCCCAGGGGGTACAGATTTCATTTCCATACTTTGCCAATTCCAAACGGATGGCCGGATCTGCCACAAAACCAGGTTGCAGAGGACCAGAAACAAGTCACGTCCCTCATGGATATGGGGGCTATTCAACCGGTACCAGAAAAGGAAAAAAGAAGGATTTTATTCAAGACTTTTCCTGGTACCCAGAAAAGACAAATCATGGCATCCAATACTGGACTTGTCGATTCTGAACACGTTCCTGGACATTCCAAAATTCAAAATGCTGGCTTTACAACAGCTATTGCCTATGCTAGGCAAGAATGCCTTGGTGGTAACGCATATCCCAATAAGGGAATCTTGCAGAAGATGCCTCAGCTTCAAAGCAGGTTTTTTACATTACCAATTCTCTGCACTGCCCTTTGTAAAGACCCTGGGCGCAATAGATAAGCCAAAGTGCCTGGCACCAGTAATTGCGTTCTGCAGACAAAGAAACATTCAGATTTATCCTTATCTGGACGATTCTCATTCAGGCAGAGGACAAGGACACTCTTCAACATCTGGCGTTT
Source organism: Protopterus annectens (assembly GCF_019279795.1). Classification (NCBI taxonomy): domain Eukaryota; kingdom Metazoa; phylum Chordata; order Ceratodontiformes; family Protopteridae; genus Protopterus; species Protopterus annectens. The sequence continues at coordinate 1,859,624,737 of NC_056728.1, read as the reverse complement.
GTAAAAAGGCTTCTAGCATGCCTAGGGTACACCATAAACAAAAAGAAATCACAACTGGTACCCTCTCAAATAATTACATTCCTGGGTGCAAGCTTGAATACAACTGCCCAGATGGCTTACCTCACGCCAGACAAACAAATGCAATTGACAGATAACTGGGTTTTTGTTGCCATTTGAAGTAATCTGCAAGACTAATTCTGCAGGCTTTGGGGTTCATGGCATCCTGCATTCTACTAATTCCATATGCGAGTCTGCATATGAGGAAACTTCAATGGTACCTAAAAAGCTTATGGAGCAACATTGTCACAGCCTGGAAACAATGAATCTGAAGTAGGAATGTTCATTTGTCTGCAACCTGTGGGTTACGGATCCGATATCGGATCCGAGCCGGCAACTTGTTTCAAGCTAATGGATCCGAGCTCCTAGCCCCTCCCTTCACCCATAATCCCCTGCCAACCCCTCCATGACCTCAGATCTAGTTTGCTGCGCTTGTGATGGCAGGATCCTTTTTGAGCTCCAGATAAGTGACAAAAAACTTTTTCTTCAGAAAAATAATTTTTTGTTTAAATTAACTGTTAAGTGTGTCTGAGTTCGGTTCCCTATTTTTTTTTTGTTTACTTAATACCCTCCCTTCGCTGGTCGCTAGTGTGAGTGTTTGTGGTGTGCTTTTGGGGCCTGTGTGTGTGTGTAGTTTTTTCTTTTCTTTGACAAAAAAAAAAAAAAGGGAATGGCTGAGGCCCCAAAAGCCATATTTTCGAAATGTACCGAGGTGTGGCCATAAGCTCTCCCCGGCTGATGGCCACACTCGGTGCGTTCGGTGCCTTGGGGTTGAACACCTCACCTCGGGCTGTACTATCTGTGCAGCGTTCAACCCCAGGGCACTGAAAGAGCGGAGGTCGAAGCTGGTCCTGGCGGGACTTCTACCCCCGGATTCTGCTTCGGCCTCCGCTTCCTCTACCACTCCTGTGGCTCCATCACAGCCTGTGATGGTTGCCACTCCTGCCCCCCTGCCTCCAACTGGGACTCAAACTCCCGCCAAAGTGTCGGAGGACAGGGAGGCCAGGAGGGAGAAACGGAGGGAGAAGCACCAAAAGCGGCGGGCCGAGACCTCCGTTTCGGCCCCGCCAGCTAAGCGGGCTTCTCCCTCCATTGCTTCTAGGTCTCCTCCTCCTCGGCTCAGATCCCCTTCTTTCTCCCCGGGGCCAGAGGAGGAGGAAACCCGATCAACGTCGAGGTCATCGAGGCGGCACTCCAGGCCTGCCTCAGTGGCCTGTTCGAGATCCACATTTAGTTTATCTGATGCAGACTTGGACCGGATGATGCGAAGGTTCATCCAGGCCCAGCTGCAGATGGGAGCGCTCTTGCCTCCCCCCCCCCCCCCTCAGGTGGGGAGCTCGACACCTTTTTTTCCACCCAATTGCTCCTTCTCCGACCCGCTACCTAGGTTCGGAGCGCTCTGAGCCGAGCAGCCTTGGAGCCGGGGGTGGGTCGGCGCCGACAGTACTGTATACTTCGGATCCGACCCTACCCTCGAGTCTGTCGGATCCGACCTCGGAGCCGTGGTCCGAGCTTTGGATCCAGGGGGTTCAGTGTGCCTTTGGCTCCGTCCAGGTCGGAGCACACTGGTCCCTCGGATCAGACGGTCTCGGCGCCGGCTCCGATCCCTTCATCGGATCCGAGTGGGAGCCGACTTTCGGATCCATCGGAGTGGCTCTCCCTCGGCATTTGATGTTGTGGAGAGGGCTCTGTTGAGAGCATCCGGACCCCCGGCCCTTGCATCGACTCCTCCCTGCACTCCCTCTCTGCTGGGCCAGGCTTCCATCACCCGGCCAAAGGGACAGCCTGCTTCGATATCACAGATGTTCCATTGGAACAAGATGTCGCTGGCGAGGGCTCCTCTGACAGTCCCCCCGAGGAAGCTCCCCGCAAGCATAAGTGCAAAAGGAGGCACGTGGACTCCCCTGAGTCCTTAACCGAAGACACGGACTTGGAGGAAGGGGAAGGCTCCCCAAGATCACCCCCTGAGGATGTCTCCTTTGGAGATATCATGGAGATGCTAAGAATCAGAGGTGGGTGGTCTGCCCCCAAGTCTTCCTCTGACGAGTCCGTGTTTCTGGAGGCATTCGAGGCAGGCCCGTCTACCTCCTGGGTGTCCCCTCCAGCCGATCCCCTGGTGGACCTTATTACCACCAGGGCATGGAAGGATCTGGACACAGTGGAGCCAATACCCAAACGGCCGGATAGGATTCTTAGCCCCCCCCCTCTGACCGGTCTCATTGGAGTAAGGGCCCCCCTGTAGATGCCATGTTGACGGCGGCAGCCACAAAGAGGGAATTGGCTCAGGAGAGTCCCTCAGTCCATCCACCGAGCAAAGAGTCTCGTTTGATGGATCGCTTAGGGAAGCGAGTCTTTAGTTCAGCGACCTTCTCTGTAAGGTCTCTGAACTATATGGCACATGTCATCAGGATGCAGCGGGATCTTATCAAAGAATACAGCGGGATCTTATCAAGGAATACACTGCATCCCCCCCCTGAGTCCATGTCTGAGGAGGATAAACATTTATACTCCACCCGAATGGCCACTCTAAGATCTATTTCTAACACCTCTATGCGGCTATTGTCCCACGCCACAGAGGGAGCCGCTAGGGCCAGCGGAGCAGGCCTAGTAGAGACGTCAGGCCTGGCTCCGTCATTGCGACTTTACGGAGCCCTTTAAAGCGTCCTTCGCGAACGCCCCCTTCGGTTCTGCCCTTTTTGGCAAAACAGTTCGCGAAACGCTTGTCCAGAGCGAGAAGGACGGGAAGACGTCTGCCGTCGGAGTCCGCTTCTCTGCTCCCCAGCGGTCCTTTTCAAGGAACCAAAAGGGTCAGAAGAAGATGTGGTTCCGAAAATCACAACAATCCCAACCAGCTCCGGACAACCAGTCCTACCGTGGCAGAGGTGGACAGGGAGGACGTCGCCCTAGGGGCAGAGGGGCTCCGAGAAATTTTGGGTCCAGAGAACCTTTCTCTGAACGGCCCGCGCAGCAACCCTGAGGGGTTGCCCGACTGCTCCACTCTGGAGGCAGTCGGGGGGGCGTTTTTCGAAGCATCTAGCGGCATGGGAGTCTATCACAACAGACCGCTGGGTGCTTCGCATCATATCCAGAGGGTACAAGATACCAATTCTCCATGTCCCCCAATCCAAGAACCTCCCAGATGTACCACCCGATCACAGGGAGGCCGCAGCCGCAGAAATACAGCAGCTGCTAAGAAAGAGCGATCCAGCCCATCCCCCAAGACCAGCTCGGATTAGGGTTCTACTCCGGGTTCTTTTTGGTGCCAAAAAAGACGGGGGATCTGAGATCCATCCTAGACCTTTCCCGCTTGAACCTGTCAGTAACCAAGGAAAAATTCCGAATGGTCACTCTTCAATCTATCCTCCCCCTTCTGAGGGAGAACGATTGGATGTGCTCTATAGACCTCAAGGATGCGTATTACCACATCTTAATGGACAAACGATCCAGGAGGTTCCTTCGCTTCCGGCTGGGAGCCAGTCACTACCAGTTCAGGGTCCTTCCCTTTGGCCTCACCACAGCCCCCCGGGTGTTCACCAAAGTGTTAGCAGTGATTGCGGCCCACCTGAGACTCCAGGGAATTCATGTCTTCCCGTACCTGGACGACTGGCTCCTGACCGCACCAACAAGGCATCTACTTTGCACAGCCAGAGACTTCTTTCTCCATCTAGCCCCACAACTAGGCATTACTATCAATGTCGGCAAATCCCTACTGGCTCCAACACAGATCATAGAATTTATAGGTGCCAGAATAAACACGAGAGATTTGCGAGCCTTCCTAACTACGGAGAGAATCAGAAATCTTCAACTCCATGTGCGGGCTATCCTTCTTTCAGAGGCTTCACCAGCAGAATTGATCCTGAGGGCACTAGGCTCTATGGCAGCAGCGATTACACTCCTTCCATGCGCCCGCTTGAACATGCGAGTCCTACAATGGACTCTTAGTGCAGTGGTCCTTCCTATCACTCCCTCTCCACCATCCCATTGCTATCGGCAAGGCTTGCAGAAGGGCGTTACTATGGTGGCTCCAAGCATCAAACTTCCATACGGGCCGACCCTTCTGCACCTCTCCCCCCATCACCACGGTGACCACGGACGCTTCCCGCCTCGGGTGGGGGGGGGCATTACTCAGGCAGGACAGTCCAAGGCACGTGGAACGATACAGAGACCTCCCTGCATATCAACGTTCTGGAGATGAGAGCGGTGCTGTTAGCGTTGCAAGCACGTCAGAGCTTCCTTCCCGCAGGAACAATTGCAATTCACTCAGACAATATGTCAGTGGTCTGGTATATCAACAAACAGGGGGGAACCAGATCTTATCCTCTGTGCTGCGAAGCCATGAGAGTGTGGGAATGGGCGATCTCCACCAACCGCTTTCTGATTGCAACGCACATTCCGGGGAGGACCAACATCCTAGCGGACAAGCTCAGCCGCACCCTTCTTACCCCCTACGAGTGGTCTCTCAATCCTCTAGTAGCAAAGCAGATATTTGCAACTTGGGGGCAACCCTGCTGCGATCTTTTTGCATCTCCATCAAACGCCAAATGCGACAATTTCTTCGCTCTAATCCCCCCACCAGGGGAATCTCCAAGAGACACTCTGGTGCATGCTTGGCCACCCGGTCTACTCTATGCCTCTCCTCCTCTTCCAATGATGTTACAACTGTTACAGAAAGCCTCGCGATTGGGGGGCAAAATGATTCTCATTGCCCCATTCTGGCCTCGACAAATTTGGTTCCCTTACCTGTGGTCTCACCTTGTGAATCACCCTTGGATTCTAGATCCCATCCCGGATCTCATCTCCCATCCATTGGACTTGCCAACTCCAAACCTGGACAATCTGAAACTGACAGCTTGGTTGCTCCAGTTCCACTCCTAGTTAGGACTCCCGGTATCTCTTCACAAGTCAAAGCCATCCTCGTGGCAGCACTTAAACCCTCCACCAGGAAGGTATATCACAGCAAATGGAAACATTTTTCCATCTGGGCGGAGCGCCGAGAGCTAGATCCCTTTACGGCCCCTCTCACATCCATTTTAGATTTCCTAACTGAACTCTTTCAAGAAGGTGCTAGTTGTTCAACTGTCAAAGTTCAATTGGCAGCCATTTCTCATTATCATGTGGGACATGATACAGGACCCTTGATGTCAGCCAAATTGTGTAAAACCTTTCTCAATGGTACCTTTTTACTTAGACCTCCTGTAAAAGAAGCCGTACCCCCATGGGATCTTACTTTAGTTCTTCAAGCCTTGACTGCTCCACCCTTTGAACCCGCTGCTACAGTGGACCTCAAATTCTTGTCATGGAAAACGGCATTCCTTGTAGCCATTACTTCTGCGAAAAGAGTGTCAGAACTTCAGGCTCTTTCCGTAAAACCTCCGTATCTGATCTTTCATCCTGATAGTGTACCTCGGGATCAATCCCTCCTTTCTTCCCAAGATAGCATCAGAAACCAACATAAACCAATCCATCAATTTACTGGTTTTCTTCCCTAAATATCAAAATAAGGGTGAATACAAGCTGCACTCATTAGATGTTCATAGGCAGCTTCGTTTTTATATCCATAGGACGGCTGGCCACAGACAATCCGACCAGCTGTTCGTTTCCTTTGCCAAATTTAATTTAGGGAAAGCTATCTCTAAAGTATCTTTATCTCGCTGGATTTCCCAATGTATCCTGCTAGCTTATCAAGCCTCGGGTAGGCCCGCACCAGAAGGAGTTCGTGCTCATTCCACTCGCTCCATTTCTACTTCTGCGGCTTTCAAGTCTAGAGTTCCCTTGGATGATATTTGTTCTGCAGCCGCTTGGGCTTCATCTCATACCTTTATCAACCACTACAAGCTAGACCTGCTTTCTAGAGGGAGAGCATCCTTTGGCTCTGCGGTGCTTCGTAATATCCTTCCATGATCACCCAGGGTGCAGGTAGCTGGGGACTCTGTCCCACAGGTTGCAGACAAATGAACATTCCTACTTCAGATTTAGAAGTTATGTACTCGCCATAACGTTCCATCTGAGTAGGTAGTTCATTTGTCTGCAACCATCCCCCCTCCTTCCCCCTGACCTTCTTGGATCTATTAGTATTTTTTTTTAGATATCCTTTGTCTGATATATATGGAGAGGCAAACTCGATCTGAGGTCATGGAGGGGTTGGCAGGGGATTATGGGTGAAGGGAGGGGCTAGGAGCTCGGATCCATTAGATTGAAACAAGTTGCCGGCTCGGATCCGATATTGGATCCGTAACCCACAGGTTGCAGACAAATGAACTACCTACTCAGATGGAACGTTATGGTGAGTACATAACTTCTAATTCCTCTCATTCCCTGCCTACAACCGGAGTTTCTTTGGTGAGCAGAGGCATGTCACCAAAACAAGGGGCCGTCATTCACTCTACCCCCTGCCACCCTAACTACAGACGCATTAGAGTATGCTAGGTGGGCCCACCTGGCAGGGAGATGCATTCAGAGCAAATGGAGTCTAAACCTAATGTATCCACATATCAACCAGAAAGAAAAGCTAGCTGTTCAGAATACTCTGACAGCCTTCAAGGACTTGCTTCATCCAGAACAACTACTGATAATGACTGACAGCACCACAGTTATGTGGTACATAAGCAGGGGGGTACCCATTCGTACCCCCTTTGCAGACTAGCCATGGCCTTGTGGAACACAGCCTTGACTTACCAGATAAATCTTCAAGCTCAATTCCTGCCAGGAAAGCAAAATACTCTGGCAGACAACCTAAACAGAAATCTTATGGACCCGCACAAGTGGAAACTGGATCCACAAATCTTCATGTTAACGCAGAAATGGGGAAGCCCAGACATAGATCTAGTTGCCTGTCCCCAAAACTGTCAGTTGGACAAATTCTGCACAAGAACTCATCACAAAACAGCATGGAAAGTGGATGCTGTATCCTTCAGCTGGAAAAACCTATCAGTCTATGCCTTTCCCCTTCTGCCTCTACTCAAAGGTCTTACTAAAAGTCAGACAGGAAAAAACAAAAATGATTTTAATTGCTCCAGATTGGCCTCGCCAACACTGGTATCCGCTTCCAAGGAATATGTCGCACCTTCCTCCGTGGTACTTGCCTGAAATACCTCCTCTTTCAATTTCTGCACACTCTGCTCCAAACTCGGAATCTTGCAGCATGGCTAATCAACTAATTATTCAAACCACATATCTCAGTAAACCTGTGGATGTCATTTTGGAAGCCAGAGGGCCTAGTACTAGAAAATCTTATGCTGATTAAATGGACGAGATTCTGTGCTTGGAACCAAGCACAAGGAATAGACGCAGCAAAGCCCAATATTCCTAAGATTTTACAATACTTAACTGAGATGCTTGACAAGGGCCTGTCTTTTTCAGTAAAAATCCATGCCTCTGCCATCTCAGTTCACTACAACACAGAGCCTCCCCTGTTTTCTCATCCACTGCTAAAACAGTACCTCAGAGGGGCCAAAAATTTAAGGCCTCGCAGGAGAGTGCAAACTCCTGCATGGGACCTCAATTTTGTGCTGGAAAAACTCACACTGCCTCCTTTTGAACCAGCAGCTTCTGCGGATATAAAATTTCTTTCTTGGAAGACCGCTTTTCTTTTGGCAGTCACTTCAGCTAGAAGGGTTTCAGAACTACAGGCTCTCATGGCAGTGGAGCCTTTCGTTTATTTTTTACCTGGACAAGGTGGCCCTCCAGGACCAATCCTTCTTTTATGTCTAAGGTGGTATCCAGTGTGGCTCTTAACCAGACTATTCACCTGCCAACTTTTTTCCCAAATCCGCGGAACAAGGGGGAGCGGATTCTGCTTTCATTGGATGTATACAGACAACAAAGATTCTACTTAAACAGGACAAAATCTCAAAGTCTGAGCAACTACTGGTAGCATTTGCTGCATGATCAGAGGGGAAGGCTATATCAAAGCAGACTATTTCTAAATGGATAAGCCATTGCATTTGTTTCTGCTACATGCACCATGGTAAACCTGTGCCCAGGGGGATCAGATCCCATTCCACCAGGGCTGGCTCTACTTCAGCAGCTTTTCTCAGAGGGGTCCCTACCAGAGACTTTCTAGAAGCTGCTACTTGGAGCTCAGTTTACACGTTCACAAAGCAGTATCTCTAAATCCAGGGCAGGCTTTGCCACTGCAGTCCTGCAGGGCCTTATAGCTGCTCCTAATGCTGTTCCTATCCATAGCTTTGGGATTCTACTCAAATGTAATGACTGCAGCAGTGAAACACAAAGAACATAGTACAGTTGTGTACACTTACCATAAATGTAGATGTTAGTGTATTCTCTGTTGCAGACTGGGTTACCCACCCGCCATCCCCCTTTCTATAACTTTTCTTTCCATCACTATACTCAAAAGCCTTTGTATTTGCTTTTAGTTGAAGGTAAATTTTATGTTTCTAAGGTGCATTTATATATTTACAGTTATAATATATTGGGGGGGGGGGCACCTGACATCTGGGGCAAGAAAAATGGATTAAAATGACGGCTGCATGTTTTATACCCCTGGCAACCTGACGTCATTGAAGAGGATACAGTAACCGACGCAGGACCCAAGACTTTTATTCAGGCCGACTGAGGGCAACCAGCCCGCAGATTACCCTAATGCAATGACTGCAACAGTGAATACACTCGAACATCTACATTTATGGTGTACACAACTGGTCTTTCCTCCTGACACACAAAAATGGCAAGTTCTGCTGTGGATGAAAACTACCTTTCAACCTCCTAGCCCAAGAAGTCTGGGCTAAACCAAAAGTAATGGAGGGAGACCCAAAATAAGGGACAGATTTTAAAATAGCTCTTCCAGACTTTCAAAAGTTGATGGAATTACAAGTTTTGCATTAACATGCTTTTTCTGAAGGATATGAAGTCATTTTGAATGTAGTGACCTCACATCTCAATGTTTTGCCAGACAACCACAAATTTTGAGAAACTGGCTAAAAATAGGAGAAAATTTGGACTTCTCTTTTCTAAAGAGACTTGCTGCTAGCTTGTACGTATGCTGTTTTGATAAGCCGCAGAACCATTCTGCATTTCTTAACCCAATTGTTGAGGTCTGTCAGGTCTAGGTAGTGGTTAGAACGTATGTAAATATATTATGGTTCCTTAAAAAAAAAAAAAAAAAAGTTTCTTAACCCCTGACTTTCTTTCCTGTCAACTGCCGGTTTTAGCTACAGCTAATGTTGGGAGCTTATTTGATATAGAATTGATTTGCTTGCGCAATTTTGTACAACTTTAAGTGATGGGGCGGTGTACCATTTGAGTAGGAATGGCAGAGCGTGTGTTTGTTCATGTTGTGTCAACTTGCCTGCCATTTTATTCTTTCAGACTAATTTTACTTTGAAGGGGTTCTGACAGGGTACCCTGCTTTATGCTTTTACAGAGCATGTGCTGCTTGTTCATGCTGGGATAGTTTAACTGACATTTTATTTCTGTCATGCTAATTGTATTTCTAAAAGGTTGTTGTGCTGCTTTTGTGCATTTACTGTATTTTGTGGACTTTTCCCTCTCTCTAGTAAGTGTGCTGTTTGTGTAGATTTGACAACCTCTGACTTGTTCCAGCAATCCTAGCTGCATCCTCCTCAGTCACATTGTGGACACTTAATCTGCTCCTGCTGCTGGTCAGATTTCATAGTTCCTGGAAAAAAAATGAGCCTTTCTGATTTATGCAGGCTCAGTCTGTACTTCAGCTGATGGTGAGTGGATCAGTAGTGGTCATTAGTTATTCAGACGACTCACCTCTGTGGTATCCTGTTAACCACCAGAAGCGGGGCTGTCATGTTCTCCTAGGCTTTTCCAGTGTCCAGACCGGGCATACGACAATCATTCTTTGAGGTACTTGAGTGCTGCTAGATGTATCTGGGGAAGCAAACTGTTGTGGGGGCACAGATTCCTGTCATAGCAGGTCTCAAAAGATAAAATAAGAGGTTAAACATTGGACACATGAAGCTACTGTATCCATGTATAAAGACTATTTCTTAGCCAAAGTTGAAAAACAGTCATGGTAAACTGTCTTCAGTACCTGTTTAGCAGGTCACTCTAAATGTATTCCAGAGGAACACGAGGAACACTGGATTTTCTTAAGTGTTTCACTGTTGTAGTCCTCTCATATGGGTTATCTGGCTCCCGGTAGCCCTCAGTCGGCCCTAATACCAGAGTCCTTGGTGTATGACGTTGGCTGCCGCCGGTTGTAAAACTGATGTCAGTCAGGTATAAAGGGAGGCAGCCAACGCCATTTCCTTGGTCTTTCTTGCCACGGAGCCTGAAGCAGATGCAATTCGTACTAGTGCCGGTCGGCCATTTACCTTTGTTTTGCTTTCCGACTACCAAGTTGAAGACTCCTTCAGATAAGTACCCCGTTGGGATCCTCTTTTTTTTTTTTTTTTCTTGCTTTAACAAATGTCGGATAAAGTTAATTGTCTGCAATGTGGAAAACAGATTCCGCTCCGTGATTTCCATTCCTATTGTACAACTTGTTTGGGCCTTGAACACGACGTCCCTAACTGCGATCTCTGTGCTTCCTTTAACCTGCATACCATACGCCATAGAGCTAAGATTTTGTATAAGCATTGCGGAGTCTGGCCCAAGTTCATCGGTATGGCGTCTTCTGGTCTCCCGACTTCTGCTATACCTAAGAAACGCAAAGACAAGAACAGCGACAGGCCTAGGGTTAAAGCTATTGACAACACACCAGTGAAATTGGTAGTCAGCACAGTGGTAGTCGGTGAGGAGCTTTCGCAGCCCCTGCAGTCCGCAGATTTTCAGCCGCAAGCCTCTGCCGAGACCTTTACGGAGTCCTCCACGCCGAAGGCTGCTTTTTCGTCTTCAGACCCTCCGCCTGTCTCCACCTCAGATGAGTCTGGAACCGCTTTGCAGGAACCGGCTTCTGACGCCTCTTTTTTTCGACATGAAACTAGAACCAGACAGACTACATTAATTCAGACTTTTGCAGATGTTCTTAGTGTTTCACTGTTGCAGTCATTACATTTGGGTAATCTGCTTGCAGGTTGCCCTCAGTCAGCCTGGTTAAAGTCTTGGGTCCTGCATGCATCTGTTGCTGTCCCTTCCATGTCAGGGGTATACAGGACTTAATGCATTCTGCTGAACAAGTTGGAAAACCTACTTTGCAATGTGGTTTTGATTCTTTAGAGGCCTCTTGCAAGGCTGCTGTTACTGGGTATGTGCTTGGAAGGCATGCTTGGCTTAAGGAGCCATCTTTGCCTGATCATGTTAAAGCTAAATTGTTGGATGCTCCTTTAAATCAGGACCGCCTGTTTGGCAAAAAGGATGAAGAAGTTCTTAAAAAGATGGAAGATAAAGCTAAATCTATGCAAACTGTTAAAGATTTTTTACAAGTGCAACCTCCTAGACTTAGTAGGCACTGGCCTACTAAGAATTGGTCCTTTCCAGTCCCTTCCAGGTCTTTTCAAGCCAAACCCAGACACAGCAAAACCCCCTGGTTTCAGTCCCAGGGGACTCTCAGAACTAAGCAGTGGGGGGCCTCCACTTCCAAATCTGGAAATAACAAGACACCCCCTATGGTAAACAGTCTCAGTGACTTCCTTTTAAATGCCCAAGCACTTATGTTTTGACCGCCCCTTTAGGGGGAAAGATTGCTCTTCATGCAAAAAACTGGGAACTCATAACCCAGGGCAAATGGGTTTTAAATAGTGTCCCAGGGATACAGATTTAATTTCCAAACGTTGCCAACACCAAATGGGTGGGCCAGACCTTCCCCCAAATCAGTGGACAGAGGCTCAAAAATAAGTACTTTCCCCTCTTAAGCATGGGGGCTATTCAACCGATACCAGAAGAGGAAAAGGGGCAGGGTTTCTACTCCAGACTTTTTCTGGTACCCAGAAAAGACAAATCATGGTGCCAATTCCTGGACCTGTCTACTCTAAACACCTTTCTAGAGATTCCAAAATTCAAGATGCTGACTCTTCACTAATTGCTTCCTATGCTAGGCAAAGGCGCCTGGTTCGCAACACTAGATTTAAAAGAAGTATACCTGCACATCCCAGTCAGGGAATCTTGCAGAAGATACCTATGCTTCATAGCAGGCTGCATGCATTATCAGTTCTCTGCACTGCCCTTTGGCTTGTCTACTGCGCCTAGGGTATTCACAAAGTGCCTGGCTCCAGTTATTGCATTTTGCAGGCAAAGAAGTATTCAAATGTACCCATACCTGGACGATTGTCTAATACAGGCAGAAAGCCAGGGCATACTTTTGAATCATCTGGCGTTTGTAAAAAGGGTTCTAACTTGTCTGGGGTACACCATAAATGAAAAGAAATCACAGCTGGTACCCTGTTAACAAATCATTCCTGGGAGCAAGCTTGAATACAACTTCTCAGATGGCTTACTTCATGCCAGAAAAGCAAATTCATTTGGTAACCAATTTCAAACAAGTGGCCACAAAAACCCTGCTATCTGCAAGACAAATACTGCAAGCCTTGGGGTTCATGGCCTCCTGCATTCTTCTAATTCCATATGCAAGACTGCATACGAGGAAACTACAGTGGTATCTAAAAAGCCAATGGAGTCAACGTTCTCAGCCTGGAAATAAGAAGTTATGTACTCACCATAACGTTCCATCTGAGTAGGTATCTTCATTTGTCTGCAACCTTTGGGATAGGGATCCGAGCCGGCAACTTCTATCATAGCATAGATCAGAGCTCCTAGATCCTCCCCTTACCCATAATCCCCTGCCTACCCTAACTGACCGCCGATCAAGTTTGCCCCATAACACAGCTGATGAGTGTCCCAAGGGGAACCTATGCTAATAACCACAAGAACAATCGTTTTGGTCAGGGGGAAGGAGGAGGGGATGGTTGCAGACAAATGAAGATACCTACTCAGATGGAACGTTATGGTGAGTACATAACTTCTTAATCTGAAGTAGGAACTTCATTTGTCAGCAGCCTTTGGGACATAGTCTCCAGCTACCTAAATCTTGGGTGGCCTTCTTGGAAGGATATTCCGGAGCACCGCAGAGCCAAAGGACACCCTACCTTGGGAGACAACATCTATTTTATAGTGGCTGATAAAGGTGTGAGATGAAGCCCAAGTGGCTGTGGAACAAATGTCATCCAGTGGAACCCTAGCTTGAAAGGCCCAGATGTGGCAACGGCCCTTGTAGAATGAGCATGGACTCCTTGAGGTGCAGGCCTTCCCGAGCTCTGATATGCTAAAAGAATACAACTCGAGATCCATCGAGAGAGAGAAACTTTAGAAACTGACTTTCCGAAATTACTTTTGGCAAAGGAGATAAACTGATCGGATTGCCTATGATCAGCAGTTCTATGGATATAAAAACGTAGTTGTCTGTGTACGTCTAAGGAATGCAGCTTGTACTCTCCTTTGTTTTGAAAGTTGGGGAAAAACACTGGAAGATTGATAGATTGATGTTTGCTTCTGAAGATACCTTAGGTAGAAAGGACGGATTGATCCTGAGGTAAACACTATCCGGGTGAAAACCAGATATGGTGGTTTGACGCAAAGAGCTTGCAATTCCAACACTCTTTTGGCTGAAGTTATGGCCACCAAAAAGGCTGTCTTCCAAGAGAGAAATTTGAGATCAACCGTGGCCGCCGGTTCGAATGGGGGACCAGTCAAGGCCTGCAAGACTAAGGATAAATCCCATGGAGGTACCACCTCTGACTGGAGGCCTAAGGAGGAAAGTACCCTTGAAGGTCTTGCACAGTTTGGAAGTGATGAGGGCCAGACTCTTGCCCCACGTGATAGTATGAGATTGCTGCCAGTTGTACCTTGACTGTGGAAGAACTAGCCCCCTGGTGAAAGAGAGGTTAGAAAATCTAGAACCGACGCTATCGGGGCTGTAAAAGGGTCTAAACGACAGTGTTCTGCCCAAATGGTGAAGCGTTTCCACTTATTTCGATAAACCTTCCTGGTGGAAGGCTTGTGAGCTGCTACAAGAATGGCTTTGACAGGTGATGAGATCCCGGGAGTCCTTATGAGGAGTGGAACTGGAGCAACCAAGCAGTCAGCTTGAGGTTGATCAGGTTCGTAGTCGGAAGATCGAGAGGGTGAGAAATGAGATCCGGAAGGGGATCCAGAATCCATGGTGAATACACTAGGTGAGACCATAGGTAAGGGAACCACATCTGACGAGGCCAGAATGGGGCAATGAGGATCATCTTGCTCCCCAGCTGCCTGGCTTTCTGTAATAATTTCAACATCAGGGGAAGAGGAGGGTAAGCATAAAGCAGACCGGGAGGCCAAGCATGAACTAGAGAGTCTCTCGGGGGGGACTCCCCCAGAGGGGGGGGATCAGAGCGAAGTAATCGTTGCATTTGGTGTTTGAAGGAGAGGCAAAAAGATTGAAACAAGGTTGCCCACATCGGGCAAATACTTGCTCTGCAACTCTATGGTTGAGAGACCATTCGTAAGGAGTCAGGATAGTACGACTGAGCCTGTCCGCTAGAATGTTGGACCGTCCCGGAATGTGCGTTGCTATGAGAAAGCTTTTGGTGGAAATCGCCCATTCCCACACTCTCACGGCAAAGGGGGTAAGACCTGGTTCCCCCTGTTTGTTGATGTACCAGACGACCGACATGTCTGTCTGTACTGCAATCGTCCCTACCGGAAGAGAGTTGTGTAGTGCCTGCAACGTCAGAAGCACCGCCCTCATCTCTAGGACATTGATATGCAAAGAGGTCTCTACGTCATTCCACGTGCCTTGGACTGTCCTGCCTGAAAAATGCCCCACCCCCACCCCAGGCGAGAAGCGTCCGTGGTCACTGTGTCGACTGGCGGAGGTAGTGAGAAGGGACGTCCCGTGTGGAGATTGGAGCCACCACACGAGCGATCTTCTGCAAACCTTGCTTAAGGAAATGGGGTGAGACAGGGGGTTGCGAGACAGGGACCATTGTACCTGGAGGGTCCACTGCAGAACCCTCATGTTCAACCGGGCCAATGGCAGCAGAGGGATTGCAGCCGCCATAGATCCTAGGGCCCTCAGGATCAATTCCGCCGAAGGAGTTTGCAGTTGAAGGATAGCCTGCACGTGCAACATCAGGTTCTGAAGCTGATCTGGAGTCAAGAACGCAAGCATCTGTCTGGAATCCAGTCTCGCCCCTATAAAATCCAACACCTGTGTAGGGATGAGAGAGGATTTGGTCATGTTGATGGTTAATCCTAATCGTGGAGCCAGACTGAGGAAATAGTCCCTGCATGAACAAAGTAGATGCCTTGGGGCCGTAAGGAGCCAGTCGTCCAGGTATGGAAAGACCTGAATTCCCTGGAGTCTCAGGTGGGCCGCTATTATCGCTAGGACCTTGGTGAACACCCTGGGGGCTGAGGTGAGGCCGAAGGGGAGGACCCTGAATTGAAAGTGACTGGCTCCCAGCCGGAAAAAGATTTCCTTCAGGTTCAGCCTTCTCGGTTTAGTAGGCATTTATCCTTCCAAGAATTGGTCTTTCCCTGATCCTGGCAAGCAGGGTCGCTCTAGGCCTAGAGGTTTCAGATCTTCCAGAGGGCAGGCTTCTGCCCCTCAAAGGGCTAAACAGTGGCATCCTTCTGCTAAATCGGGGAGTTGTAAGCCAGCTTCTCAAAGCAAACATTCTCTTACTCCGGCCTTCTTGTGCCTTACTCTGCGAACCCTGGGTTTCCTTTGGGGGGGGGGGGGGAGGTTGGCCAGGTTCGCAGAGGTATGGTCTACCATCACAGACAAATGGGTGCTCAATATAGTAAACCAAGGTTACAAGTTTTTACTTTCACACCTTCCCTGTTTTACAAGGATACCCAGACATACCCAGAACTCTCAGGGCAGAGGTACAAACTCCTATTTCTTCTCTGCTGACTATGGGGGCTGTAGAGCCAGTGCCTGCAAATCAGACTCTTCTCATCCTTCTCTTTTTCTCATTCTTGACTACCTGGCAGGATTGCTTAATGGTGGACTTTCCTTTTCAATCAAAATTCACTCTTCAGCAATTTCGGCTCATTGTTCTTTTGAGCAACCCATTTTTTCTCACCCCTTGATCAAGCAGTTCCTGAGGGGAGCTAGTAATCTTAGACCCCCAGAAGAGCTCCTACTCCTGCTTGGGATCTTAATTTTGTCTTGGAAAAACTTACTTTGCTTCCCTTTGAACCAGCTCCTCTGCAGATTTGAAGTTTCTGTACTGGAAGACTGCTTTCCTTTTAGCTATTACTTCAGCTAGAAGGGTATCTGAGCTGCAAGCCCTTATGGTAGTAGAACCTTTCATTGTTTCACTCGGATCGGGTTTCTCTGAGAACCAGTCCTTCCTTTATGCCTAAGATGGTTTCCAGTTTAATCCTTAACCAGTCTATTCACCTGCCTACGTTTTTCAACAATCCCCAAAACAAACTATTCTGCACTCTCTTGATGTGCGTAGACAGCTGAGATTTTACTTGGGACTAAATCCTTTTGAAAATCTGAACAGTTATTGTTTAGTTTTGCTCCTGGAGCTCAGGGTAAAGCTATTTCAAAACAAACCATCTCCAAATGGATTGCTCATTGTGTTCACTTTTGTTATCTGCAGCATGGTTCCCCCTCAGGGTATTAGGACCCATTTTACTAGAGCAGCCTCTACCTCTGCAGCCTTTCTGAGAGGTGTGCCTACTAAGGACATTCTAGAAGCAGCTACTTGGTCTTCTGTCCATACTTTCACAAAGCATTACAATCTACCTTTGTTTTCTAAATCCAGGGCTGGTTTTGCTTCTGCAGTTTTGCAGGGCCTCCTTGCCAACCCTTAATCTGAGATACTTCCCCCCCCCCCCTTTCTCTTCTTACTGGGCTTTGGGAATCAACCCATATGTGAGGACTGCAACAGTGAAACATGAACATAGTACAGTTTTGTACACTTAACATAAATGTAGATGTTGGAGTGTATTCACTGTTGCAGTCCTAGTTTCCCACCCTCCATTCCCCGTTTTTTCTTAAGGCGCACAGACTATAGATTTTTATTTTTTGTATGACATATGTCCAGGGTGCTACCATTCCTGGGTTAGCCTTCTTTTGGGGGCTGCTGACAGCTAAGGCAAGAAAAACTGAGGAAATGGTGTCTGTTGCCTCCCTTTATACCTGACGTACTGACATCCGTTTTACAACCGGCGGCAGCCAATGTCTTATACCAAGGAGTCTGGTATTCGGGCTGACTGAGGGCTACCGGGAGCCGGATAACCCATATGTGATGACTGCAACAGTGAATAGACTACATTTATGGTGTACACAACTGTACTTTTTCAAACCTCCTTGGGAGGTAATTTCTTTCCCTAATTGTCAGAATGCGTTGGGTGTTTTAGGGGAAACAATGGCTGTTGCATTGATGTTCATAGTGCATACAGCTGCAGTAATCACAGATGGGTATTCTGCCGTCAGGCGGTCCCTCGGTCGACCGAATTCCAAAGTCTTGGTCCGGCGTCTGTTGTAGTCGCTTTCTCTTCTGATGTCAGTGAGGCCGGAGTATACAAGACACAGCCGACGCCATGTTCTTCAGTCTTTTTTGCCACGCGGTAGCAGAAGCAGAAGCAGTTCGCAAGTGCCGGTCGGCCAGCTCCTGAATTACGAAAATTTTGGAACCGAAGTCTTTATTAAAGCCAAGTACCCCGTTGGGGAAACTTTTCTTGCCTCAGACCGATGTCAGAAAAAGTTAATTGTATTTCTTGGAAGCAAATACCGCATAAGGATTTCCATTCCCTCTGCATACCTTGTTTGGGCCCAGACCACGACGTCTCGGCTGTTGCTTTTGTGCTACCTTCAATAAATGCACTATTAAGCGTCGGGCGGAGTTCGCCCAGCACTTCTTTGGTAAAGCTTTTGATTATAAAATGTCGTCCGACACTCCGACTACCGGTTTGTCCAAACAACGCAAGGAAAAGGACCGACACGCGAGGCCCGCCAAAACAGGCTACATGTGGTCCGGTTCTCAGGGAGACGCCTTTGCAGTTCCTGACTACCGAAGACACTCCTTTGGCGGTGTCCTCTGTACCCGAGACCGCTGGGACCTCGGCCCTTTCCCAGACTACAACCGAAGCCTTTGCTAATGTTCAGCCTACTAATGTGGACAGGTCCACCTCCACCCATGGTGCATTTAGGCCCTCATCTTCTTTTTCAGTTAAGGCCTTTACTAAATCCAAAGCAGCCAGGCATCCCACGAGGCCTGTTGCACAGGGCCCATCTCCTGGTCCCATGCCTAAAAAACAGATGCTTAAAATGGCTGAGGATTTAATTACTCTTATCAGAGGTTCTCAACCCCCTCCAGACAAGAGACCCAGAGTGGAGGAAGATTCTCCCTCTTCGGATCAGGGATCCATTTTATCAGAACATTCTGATGCAGAGGAACACTCTTACTGTCCTTTTGAGGATTCGGATGCAGAACAGTCAATTCCTTCTGTATCCCCTCCTGAGGATTTTTCCTTTGGGGAAACCTTGCACACCTTGAGGGAACACTTCCATTGGGAAGGCCAAGACTTTTCAGATTCCAAGAAAAGACTTAGGGAATTTCTTTTGTTACCTCAACACAGACCTCTGGCTATACCCCCTGTTTTGGACATACTGGATGATGTCTATTCGGAGGCTTGTCTTAACCCGGATTCTCTGCCTCCTGCACCAGTCAAACCTGATAGGTATTACAGAGTACCCAGCTCTCACCAGTTTCTCTTCAAAAGCCATATTGCTGACCCTGAAACCATTTCACAAGGCCCCAAGGGATTGAAGGCCTCCACTGCCAAGAATCCACTTCCTGCAGAAAGGGAATCAAGATCTTTAGAAAGGTGGGGTAAAAAGGTATATACCTCTGCCACCCTAGCCATGAGGGCCTTAAATTGTCAGTTTCATATGCTTAAATATCAACAGTTCCTGTTATCTCAATTAAGGAACAAAATGTCTCAACCTGAACAACCAGATTTAAAGGAGTTACAGGATATGATGCATAGTGCAGAGCAAGTGGGTAAACGCACCTTACAATGTGGTTATGATGCCCTAGAGGCCTCAAGTAGAGTGGCTGCTACAGGATCAGTCATTCGCAGACATGCCTGGCTAAGGGAACAAAATTTGCCTGATCATGTGAAAGCTAAACTTCTAGATGCTCCTTTACAAAAGGATGTGCTGTTTGGTACTAATGCTGAGGAGATACTACGGAAAATGGAAGAAAAAGCCAAATCTATGCAAACTGTCAAAGCTTTCTTACAGGTCCAACCACCACGTTTTAGCAGAAATTGGCCTTCAAAAAACTGGTCCTTTCCAGCCACTGACCAGCCCCAAAGAGGTAGATACAGACGCACAAGGGGCAGAGGGCAATCACAAGGATCATATATAGAGGCCTACAATGGCAAACTCCAGCACCAAGAGGTGGCGAAGACGGTGCTCAACAATACAGGAAGCAAACCCAATGACTCACTCATTTCCATGCCAAGCATGTCTCAGCTGGCAGCACCTTTGGGAGGGAAACTAGCATTATTTGCAAGCAATTGGCATATTGTCACAACAGACAAATGGATCCTGGACATTATAAACAGAGGCTACAAATTTCGATTTCACACTCTTCCAAAAATGAGAGGCATGCCAAACCTGCCACAAAATCAAAGGGCAGAGGCACAACTGCAAATTTCAAAGCTCATAAGCATGAGAGCTATTCAAGAGGTACCTACTCAACAACAAGGTTAAGGTTTTTATTCAAGACTTTTCCTGGTACCAAGTAAAGGAACCGACTGGAGACCCATTTTGGACTTGTCCATCCTAAACACATTTCTACTCGTACCAAAATTCAAGATGCTCACATTACAGCAGCTTCTTCCCATGCTGGGCAAGGAGTTTTGGCTGGTAACATTGGACCTCAAGGAGGCATACTTGCATGTCCCAATCAGACAAAGCTGCAGAAGATACCTCAGATTTCTTGCAGGTTTAGTCCACTATCGATTCTCTGCATTGCCCTTTGTGAATACTCTGGGCGCAGTAGATAAGCCAAAGTGCCTGGCATCAGTGATTGCCTACTGCAGACTTCAAGGGATACAAATTTACCCTTATCTGGACGACTGCCTGATCCAAGCGGACAGCAAGCACATACTTCTGGAACATCTGACATATGTGACACGATTACTGCTTTCTCTGGGATATACAATCTACAAAGAGAAATCGAGGCTAACAGCATCTCAGAAAATAACTTTCCTGGGTGCCATCTTGGACTCAAACACCCAGATGGGCCTACCTTACTCCAGAAAAACAGGGGCAACTATCTCAGTACTTCAAAATACTAGCAAAAAGTACCAGGCTTACTGCAAGGAAAATCCTGCAGGCTCTGGGATTCATGGCATCTTGTATTCTTTTAATCCCATGTGCAAAGCTGCATATGAGGAAACTTCAATGGTACCTAAAAAACCTATGGTCTCAACACAGTCACAGTTTGGAAACAATATTACCAATAATTCCATGTTTGCAAAAGGAATTTCTATGGTGGGCCCAAGCATGTCAAGCAAACACAGGCCTCCCATTCTGCAAGCCTCAAGCAAAGCAAGTCATCACCACAGACGCCTCAGATTACGCCTGGGGGGGGCGCACATGACGGACAGGTGCATTCAGGGCAAATGGTCCCAAAAGGAAAAGCACCTTCACATCAATCAAAAAGAAATGCTAGCAGTAATAAATGCAATTACAGCTTTCAAGGACTTCCTGCATCCAGGACAATTACTGATAAAACAGACAACACCACAGTAATGTGGTACATAAACAAACAAGGAGGAACACATTCATACCCCTTGTGCAGACTAGCCATGCCTCTTTGGAACTTGGCTCTGGAAAGGCAAATCTAACTTCAAGCACAGTACTTGCCAGGATTGGAAAACACACTGGCAGACAATCTAAGCAGAAATATGACAGATCCACACGAATGGAAGTTACATCCTCAGGTGTTTACAGAAATAATCCAAGCGTGGGGGAGGCCAGACATAGATCTTTTTGCCTCCCACAGGAATCATCAATTGGAAAAGTTTTGCTCTAGGACCTTTCATCCAAAGGCCTGGAGAGTGGACGCCCTCTCATTCAGTTGGACAGCATGGACAGTTTACGCATTCCCACCTCTGCCTCTTCTGCCCAAGGTGCTTTTGAAAGCAAGAACAGACAAACTGAAGATGATACTGGTTGCTCCAGATTGGCCAAGGCAACACTGGTACCCACTCTTGAGGAGCCTAACACATACTCCTCCCTGGTCCCTGCCTCTAATGCCTCTTCTGCTGACTCAGCACAGCTACAAAACTCTTCAGTCAGCTGAAAACACTCAATCTCGCTGCATGGAAAATTCCTTAACACCACAACAGACCCTACTCTCCAAGGAGGTGCAGGATGTCATTTTGGAGGCCAGAAGGCCATCTACTAGAAAAGCTTACTCCGCAAAATTGAAGCGGTTTTGCTCTTGGAATGAGAAAAGAGGCCAGGACCCTAGAAAACTGAACTTGCCTCAGGTACTACAGTATCTAGCTGAGCTGCTGAACAGTGGACTTTCATTTTCTTCCATAAAAATCCATGCCTCAGCCATTTCTGCAGAATTCAACACGGATCCTCCTTTATTTTCTCACCCACTCTTACGACAGTTCCTCAGAGGGGCTAAGAATATAAGACCACCAAGGAAGCAACCAATACCAGCCTGGGATCTTAATTATATACTAGAAAAATTAACATTGCCTCCTTTTGAACCAGCTGCCTCAACAGATTTGCAATATTTGTCCTGAAAAACAGCCTTCCTTCTGGCTATCACTTCAGCTCGTAGGGTTTCTGAACTACAGGCCCTCATGGCGGTGCAGCCCTTTCTCATTTTCCATCAGGACAGGGTTTCCCTTCGTACCAACCCATCATTTATGCTTAAAGTGGTATCCAGGGTAGCTTTAAATCAAGCCATACACCTACCTACCTTTTACCCCAATCCTCAAAACAAAGGGGAAAGGCTGCTACACTCTTTAGACATCCATAGGCAGCTACGTTATTATTTGGACAGAACAAAGTCCTTCAGGAAATCAGAACAACTCTTTGTGTCCTATGCTGTAAGGGCTCAAGGGAAGCCAGTTACAAAACGGACTATTTCAAAGTGGATAGGCCTCTGCATATGGTTTTGTTACTCCTATCATGGGAAATCTGTTCCTGCAGGTATCAGATCACACTCCACCAGGGCCACAGCTACCTCTACAGCCTTCCTCAGAGGAGTTCCTACCAAAGATATTTTGGAGGCAGCCACTTGGAGTTCTGTACATACCTTCACAAAACACTACCCACCTGCCTTTATATTCCAGAACAAGAGCAGGCTTTGCCACTGCTGTTTTGCAGGGCATTCTGGTTCAACCCAGTTCCTCCTAGTACCTACCACCCTGTGCATAGCTTTGGGACTCTACCCATCTGTGATTACTGCAGCTGTATGCACGATGAACATAGTACAGTTTTGTACCTACCATAAATGTAGATGTTCGAGTGCTAATACAGCTGCAGTACAGGTTTCCCTCCCCACTTGGTAAAGGCATGGGGCCTAACAACCTCTTCATACTACCTGACTGGGTTATCCTGCTATGTTTTATTTGCTTGCAACCACTGATTTTGGTTTATTTTACATTGCTTGTATATGCATATAAGCATTATTTATGTATTGCCTTCCTTCTGGGGGCACCTGACATCTGGGGCAAGAAAGACTGAAGAACATGGCGTCGGCTGCGTCTTATATACTCTGGCCTCACTGACGTCAGAAGAGAAAGCGACTACAACCGACGCAGGACCAAGACTTTGGAATTCGGCCGACTGAGGGACCGCCTGACGGCAGAAAACCCATCTGTGATTACTGCAGCTGTATTAGCACTCTAACATGTACATTTATGGTAGGTACAAAACTGTACTTTCTGTTATAAGTGACTTTCCTTTAGTGCCAGCCGTGTAGCAGGTATATTGTTAGTAACCATTCTGATCACTGTCTATAGTCCACATAGGAGATGAGCTTTAGAGTTTGAGAAAAAACAAGTGCAATTTTAGTCCCTATCCTTTGCTTATAGAAGGGATTTCACAGATTTAATATTGCAGTTTATTCACCTTAAGAGACTGAAATGAAAGTTCTATATGTTTATCTGGAAAATGTCCTATTCTGATGTTGCAGTATTCATAACAGTAGGGAGTTGCTGCTTGCAGCACCACTGTCCGGCCAGTATACCAAAGTCTTTGATCCAGGAGGGTACGTGTGATGTGTGTTACCAGGGCCATAAACTGGTATAAAAGTGACGTCTGCACACCCTCATCACAATTTTTCTGCTGCAGTGATCATCGGATGCCTGTTGCCAGTTCCACTTCTGCATCGTGTTTCTTCAGACCGAATTCCAGATCATTAAACCAGATGACTGCTTCTGACCATTACAGATAACTGCCCGGTGGGTTTTTTTTGCTTATTTTGCTTTGTGTTTTAGAAAGGGAAGTGTGCTTGTGGGAGACAAATTCCTCGCAAGGACACGCACGATAAGTGTGTTTGTATAGGTGAGGCCCACGACCATACATAATGTTAGATTTGTTAGTAGTTCGTCCCCAAGGCTCTACGTAGCCGATTAACTGCTTTGAATCTGTATCTTGAGAACCAAAGACTCAGACACTTGGCATTAGGCATGGAGGGAGGAGTACGCCCATCCATCGAGCCACCTCGGAAGAAGGTGAAAAGAAGTTGGGCCCAGATCTCAGGCGTCCGAGCAGGCTCTAGAGGCGATTGAAGACCCAGAGTCCATTCAGATGACTTACCAGAGAAGGCCCAGGAACCTTAACAGAAGCTGGGGTGCGAGATACCAAAGGTACGTCCACTGAGGTAATTCAGCCGTCAGAGTCTGATGGAAGTGGTGAACCATGGCTCGCATTTTCGGAACCCCTGCTCTCATTCATGCTAGGCCGATGTCTACTTCTCATCTGACATCTCCTACAACCCCCTTGAAAAGGAAACAAAAAAAACAAGCACTCTGAGCCTCAACAGATGCCTAGTTGCGAATCTTTCTCCAAGCCCTTTCAGGCATTACAATCGCAGCAACTTCCCCCTAGTCTCTCACATCAACCACCCCTCCATGTGTCTGAAGAAGATTACTCCTCTTCTGAGGAGTCCTTCTCCTATGAAACACAAATTGAATCCCCCAAGGAATTCATTACTCCAGAAGAGGAGGACTCTATTTCTCCTGAATCCCAGGAGAAGAGTTCAGCTTTGGGGATACTGTCTCCCTCCTGAGGGAACATTTTAAGTGGCAGGCCTCTGAGGTTTCAGACTCCAGGAAAAGGGTACTTTGACCTTTTGCAAATGGAGCAACCATCCCTTCAGATGTGCCTCCCTTACTGCCTGCTTTTCAGGATACCTTCCTAGCTGCTTCAGTCTCCTGGCTCCCAACTGCCAGCAGCTAAACGACCTGATTGATTTTACAAGGTCGCTCAAGGTGGTTTCTTTTCAAGAACCCACCAACGGACCCAGCTGTTATAGCCATTTCTGCAGATAAGAGATCCAGACAGCTACCATCCACTGCTCTTTATCCAACTGATAAAGGTAGTAAATTTGTGGACAGGAAAAAAGGTATATACCTCTTCCACTCTGGCCATCAGGGCCCTGAACTACCAAACTCACATGGTAAGGTATGTCCTAGATACCATTTCTAAAGCCTCTACCTTTCTGTCTGATGTTCAGGACTCTCTCGCAGCACAACTGAAATCACTTCTCTCCACAGCATCCCAAGTGACCAGGCACTCAAGTGCAGCTATGATGCTGTGGAAACTTCATCCAAAGCTGCTGCTTCTAGATCAGTGCTTCGACGTTTCTCCTGGGTAAGGCTACAGCCCCTCCCCATGGATGTTCAAACTTTACTACTGGATGCACCCTTAGACAATAAGGCCCTTTACGGGTGAGCTTCTGCTGAGCTTCTCCAAGAACCTCAAACTCCTTCTGGTTTCCCTTATTCTTAGATGTCATGGGAATTACCCTCAGAAGCCCTCCTTTGTTAGAAGGCAATCTCTTTCATTCAGTGCCACAATCAAAGGGATGTAGACAGCCGAGGAAGACTACTACTCCCAGATTTCCCTCCAGTTCCTCTCCAACACCCTTTCGGAGCCAGCCTGACCAATCCAGGCTTCCTCCATTGTGACTGTTCTCCCCCCCCCCCCGTGCATCCTGCAGTACCCTTATCCCTTCGACTCACTCTCTCCCTTCCCTACTGGTGGAGATTTAACAGCAGAACAATGGGTCCTCTCTCATATCCAGAGAGGACATTACATGACTTGGTGGATGCTCCCATCTTTCCAAGGTATTCCTCAACCACCAAAAATCCAAATCCACCTGTTCCCACCCATCATTTGTCAACTTCTAAATCAAGGCACCATAGAACCAGTGCCCACCCCTCAAAGAAACACAGGTTTTTGTTCCAGAATGTTTCTGGTACCAAGGAAAGAGGGTCCTTGGAGACCTATCCTGGATCAATCCTTTCTAAAACTCTTCCTCCACATTCCCAGCTATAAAATGATCACCTTACCACTTCTCTTGCCTGTGCTCCCCTCCCTGGCATTCATGGTAGTTGTAGATCTCCAAGGATGCCTACCTCCACATCCCCATTCATCCAGATTACAGGAAATTCCTCAGATTTTAAGTAGGCTCCTGTCATTTTCAATTCTCTGTATTGCCTTTTGGTCTCTCCGCTGCCCCAAGAGTGTTTACAAAGTGTCTAGCCCCCTTCATTGCAGGACCCAGGGTATACTTGTATACCCATACCTGGATGACCTACTCATCCTTCAAGACCACCAACTCCATTTACAACAGGTGTGTAACATCCTCTCTTCTGGGGTTCACGATAAATGTGGAAAAATCTCACCTGATCCCGTCACAGGACATGATTTTCCTGGGGTGCAGTCTCCGCGCAGACTGCATGAAAGCCTCCATCCCAGACCAAAGAATTCAGGAACTCTGCATGTACTTCAGTCAGATTCTTACCCAAAATACCCTGACAGCTCGGGAATTCTCGAGAGTGTTAGGCCACATGGCATCCGTCATACCCAGGCTGCCTTTGGCAAGACTCCATATGTGCAAAATTCAGTGGGTGTTTAAAAAAAAAAAAACTATGGACCAAACATTCCCAAACCTTGGACTCTCCACTTCCTCTTCTCCTGTGCCTAAAAAAAGAGATAACTGGTGGATATTTGCAATGCAGACTAACCCTGGGACCCACCTTCAGATTCCAACACCACAACAGCAGCTATCCACAGATGCTTCACATCTGAGCTGGGGTGCAGTGTTGCAAACAAACCAAAAACACCTCTCAGTAGAAGGAAAATGGTTTACTCCAAGGAAAAAGGACCACATCAAGGAAATGAGGGCACTGCTGTTAGCCCTTCTAACATTCAAGCCCTCTATCCTACCTGGAACCCTAAAAGCAATAGCAGGCAATGACTATTCTGTGGTACATAAACAAGCAAGGGGGTCCAGGTCCTACCCACTATGCAGCCTGTCCATCCAGATATGGAATCTAGCCGCTTTTCTCAGGGTCCACATGTTAGCCATGTATCCTCTGCACAGAATGTTATGTCAGACTCACTTAGCAGAACCTCCGCCCCCTCTCACGAATGGATGAATCGGAGAGAGGTTTTCCTAGACTTGATACACAGGTGGGGTATTCCACAAGCAGACTATTAGCCTCCCCACTCAACAGGCAGATGCCCAACTTCTAAACAAGGAACCCACATCCACAAGCTTGGAAAGTGGATGCCTTTTCACGTGGGTGGTGGTGTTCCCCTTCTCACGTGGGGGGGGGGGTACCTGTACGCCTTCCCCCCTTCACTCTAATTCAGAAAGTCGTAAATTCAGAAGGACAAACCAAATATCCTACTGGTGATCCCCTTTTTATCAAGACAGCATTGGTTTATCCTACATTCTCTAGCCAAGGGCAATCACCACAGGTTACGCCACCATCTAGACCTACTCCCACAGAACATGGGAGCCCTGCTACACCCACAGGTAAACTACCTAAATTTGACCTTATGGGTGGTAGGATTCTGATCCCTTACAGACACCTTTTTTCAGAGGATGTACTCAGTTTCGCCTAGTGCTAGGTTTTCTGGCCTCTTGCAGAACACTATGTAGCCAAGTGGCACAGATTCTCCATTTGGTGTCATAGGAACAACCAGGACCCCCTCACTACCCCCATTTCAAGGGTCCTATCCTACGTGTGTAAGCTACTCCAATCAGGACTAACATATTCTTCAAAGTCCATTTGTCTGCCATTTCTGCCTGTCTGCCCATTTCACCCCCTCTGGCATCCAAACTGGAAGTAAAACTTTTTCTGAAGTGAGTCCTCCACATCATACCCCTACAAAAAACCATCCCTCCTTGGTGGAACCTAATCTTTGTATTACAAAAGTTAACATCGCCCCCCCTTTGAACTAGCACACAGTTTCCCTGAAACTGTGCACATTGAAAACAGTCCTGCTAGTAGCTCTGGCCAGGTGGGTCTCCAGAGATCCAAGCCCGTAAGACCACCAATCCCTATCATGTTTTCCACAAGGACAGAGTAGTCCTCAGGACCAACACTTACTTCATGCCCAAGGTAGTTAATGAACTCTTATTGAATCAATCCATTAACCTACCAGTTTTTATCCTCCACAAAATGCCTCAAAGGACCCCACATTCCCTGGATGTACACAGACAACTTCAATACTAAGACAAAACCAAAGATATTGGGAAGTCAGATTAGTTATTTCCTTCCATCCCAGAGCCCTAGAGAAAGCTGTATTGAAGCAAACCATTGCCTCATGGATCCTTTAAGTCCATTTCCTTCAGCTACTCACACCATGGGAAATCCTTACAAGGTAGTAAATCTCATTCTACCAGAGTTGCTGCTTCCCCTGCTGCCTTTTTCAAAGGCATAGCCTCCTCTTCCATTTTTAGAAGCGGCTACTTGGACCTCGGTACACACCTTCACCAAGTACTACAAGTTGGACATGGCATCCTGTGTTAGAGCAGTATTTGCTAGGACTGTCCTACAGGGTCTACTTGACCACAGGACCCCTTCCTTCTCCCAGGTTCCTACTTAAAGCTCTGGTACTCTACCTACTGGTATGAATACTGCAACATCAGAATAGAAGTACATAGAATGGTTGTGTAAGAATTTACCCTAACCTTGGATGTCCTTCTCTTCTATGTTGCAGCCTATCCCCTGTCTTTCTGACTACTGTCCCAGGTATCACCTGTGGGCACATTGCCATCTCTGCTGGTCTCAACCTACACAGCCATCCTACTGCCCTGCGACTGGCCTACATGCAAGTCTCTGGGTCTCGTACTAGGACCCTCCTGGTGAAACCTCACAGGCACTATTGTATGTGGCAAAACAATTCTGATGAGGGTACGTGCAGACGTCACTTTTATACCTGTCTCGTTTATGGCCCTGGTAACGGATGTCAGACACCCTCCTGGATCAAAGACTTGGGTATACTGGCCGGACGGTGGCGCTGCAAGCAGCAACACCCTACTGTTATGAATGCTGCAACAGAGAAGAGGATGACATCTGAGTTCATACACAACTTCTTTCATGCTGATCACTGTCTTGACATGTCTGTAGTATTGAAACTTGCCTTAAAGGTACGCATGATTATGCGGATACTGTGTCTAGGGCCTCTGCTTCTGCTACCTTTTGAGGTATGCATGGGTACAAATAGAGATCTGAAGTAAACTTCATTTGATCATCAACCTGTGGGTTTCTGATCCGATATGGATCTGAGCCGGCAGCTTTCCAAGCTAAAATCAGAGCTCCAAGCTCCTCCCCTTTACTACACTGCAACCTCCTTCCAACCCTCCGATCCCATTTGCCGCAGCTTCGCCAAGACGTGAGCTCCAGGCAGGTAGAGTAGGATTTTTCTGGCTTTAACTGTGCAAAGTCAGCTTAGTTTGCGTGGATAGTGTTTACCACCCCCAGGTTTACATTCAAAAAAAAAAAAAGTAAAACTTGTATTTTTAGTTAGTGTAGGCTTCCCTTTCCTGCCTTTGCTCTTTGTGGGGGGGTGTGTTTAGGTAGGGCTTTAGTTGGCCTTTTTGTTGTGGGGGTTGAGATGTTGGACTCTCAGAAGCGGACTTTCTCCAAATGCACAGTGTGGCCATAAGTTGTCCCTAGCTGATGGCCACACACTGTGCGTCATATGTTAGGGGGTCCCCACCTTCCTTCAGGCTGCAAAGTTTGTGCAGCCTTTAACCCACGGGCTGTGCGGGATCGCAGGGCCAAGTTAATTTTGGCTGGGCTTCTCCTGGCAGAATCTGCTTCTTCCGTAGCCGTATCAGCTTCTGGTCCTCCTCCCTGTCCAGGACTCGCTCCTGTTTCTAAACAGGGTGACAAGAGGCCAGGAAGGAGAAGCATAGGGGGAGAGAGAAAGAGAGAGACACACAAAGGTAGGGGTCGTAAGAGACCAGTGGACCCGTCTGATCCTTTGGGTCCTCCTGTTAAGTCTTGTCACTACCCCAGACAAGACTCCTAAGCAGTCTTACCCGCTGCTCTCTTCCCCTTAATTTTTCTCCAGCCAGAGGAGGAGTTTCGGTCTGCTAAGAGGTCATCCTCGCATCGGCCCTCTCTGGTGGTGTCGGTGGCGTTCTCAAGATCCACAAGCCTCTCTGAGACTGACATGGACCGGATGATAAGGTTTTTACAGACTCTGTTGCAGATGGGAGTGTTGCTGGCTCCCCCTCCCGCTGTAGCGGGGAGTTCAGCTTCGATGTTTGCCTCGATAGCTCCTTCTCCGATCCATCCACTGGTTTCGGAGTCACTGGATCTGAGGAGTCCTGGAGTCGGGGTCAGCGCTGATGGTTCCTCCAACCTCTATGCCCGCCATGCCCTCGAGCTTGTTGGATCAGAGCTCTGAGCTGTGTCTTGGGTGTCTGATCTGGGGGGATGTGTGTCTGGTTCCTTTATGGTTGGGACATATCATTCCAGTGTCTGTTACGGATTTTGCTCTGATCCCTTCGTTGAATCCGAGGGGCACAGTTATTCATCCATTTAGTTTCAGAGAAGCCGGTTCCCCTTTAGCCTTCGTTGTGGAGAGTTCTCTCTGGAGGATAGAGACCCCCTCACTCTTTCCTCTGAGTCTGTCCCTGCTCCCCCGCTGCTGTCTTCTGTCATTCATTCCTCCCAGGGACAGCCTTTGTCTGTTAGGCCCCAAATGGTTCCCCTCGAGGAATAGAAAGCTGTTTGTGAGTCCTCCATGGAGAGGCCCCCCCCCTCGAGGAGGTCCCTCGCAAATGCAAGAGGAGGCACATGGACTCCCCGGAGTCCCTCACAGAAGTTACCGACTTGGTGGAAGTGGAAGGCTCCCCAGATATCACCTCCTGAAGATGTCTCATTTGGAGACGTAATGTAAATTCTCCATCAGAGGGGAGGGTGGTCTGCCCAAAAGCTGGAGGCGTTTGCAGGCCCATCTTACCTCTTGGGTGTCGCCCCACCCTCCCCTCTCCGCTTGATCCTCTGGTGGACCTAATCACCACCAGAGCTTGGAAGGAGCCGGACACTGTAGAACCTAAACAGACAAGATTTTGAGCCCTCCTATGGACAAGCCTGCATGGAGTAAGGGTTCCCCAGTATGCCATGGTGGTGGCGGCGGCCACCAAAAAGGAAGTGATGCAGGAGAGTTCCTCTTCCTCCAGATAAGGAGTCTAGGGCGGTGGATCAACTCAAAGCAGACGTACGCTTCTGCTACCTTTGCTATAAGGGCGCTGAACTACATGGCCCACTTGATCGAACTTCAGCGCGACCTCGTGAAAGAGTATGCTGAGTCTCCCCCTGAGCCCATTTCAGCCGAGGATAATTGCTCATTCTCCATGTATGGCCACTCTTTAGTCTGTGATGTCTACTCTCTTGCCACCGAGGGAGCCACTAGGGCGGCCGGATCCGGCATTGCCTTGGAGTCATGCCTGGTTCTGGCTTTGCGATTTTTCGGAACCTTTCAAGGCGTCCTTCGCGAATGCCCCTTTTGAAGGTTCGACCCTATTCGTTAAGACCGCCTGATACACTAGTTCAGAGCGAGAAGGACGGGAAGATGCTGTCGGCAGTTGGGGTCTGCTTCTTTAACCCTCAAAGGTCCTTTTCCAGGAATCAGCGATGGCAAAAGGAAGTTGGTTCCGGAAGTCTCAGCATTCCCAGGACACTCCGGATTTCTTTTCCCCTAGAAGCAGAAGGGGACAAGGTGGATGCCGGCCCAGAGGCAGAGGGGGATCGAATAATTTTGGATCAGGGGAACCGTTTTCGGATTGACTCGCACAGCAGCCTTGAGGGGTTGCCTGACTGCTCCACTCTGGAGTTAGTCGGGGTGTGTTTTTCGAAGCACCTAGCTCAATGGGAGTCCGTAACGTCAGACTGCTGGGTGCTACGGATAATATCCAGAGGCTATTCCATTCTCTTTCTGACCAGTCCCTTGCCTCCAAAGCACCTCCCAGACATTCACCCGCTCAGAGGGAGGTGGCAGCTTTGGAAATAGAAAAACTGCTAAACAAAAGGGCAATCCAGCCAGTCCCCCCAGACCAGTCCGGATTAGTCACTGTTGCAGTCATTACATTTGGGTAATCTGCTGGCAGATTGCCCTCAAGTCGGCCTGAATTCAAAAATCTTGGGTTTTGCGTCTGTTGCTGTCTTCTCTTCCATGATGTCAGGGGTATAAAACATGCAGCCGACGCCATTTTCTTTAGTCTTTCTTGCCACGAGGTGCCCGAAGCAGAAGCATTTTGCAAGTGAATGTCGGCAGACTACTGAAATATTAGAGTTTGAGTTTCAGAGCCGAAGTCTTAACTAAAGCCAAGTACCCCATTGGGGAAACTTTTTTTCTTGCTTTTTACCAATGTCCGAAAAAGTTAATTTGTATTACTTGTGGAAAGCAAATACCTCATAAGGATTTCCATCTATACTGTATTCCTTGCCTAGGCCCTGATCACAACGTGCCTGGCTGTCTGTTTTGTGCTAGATTTAACAAACGCACTATTAAGCGTCTGTATATTTTTGCATCAAAATATTTTGGAAATAGATTTAACTACCCAGAAATGTCATCTGATAGTAATCCGACTACTGGTGCACATAAAAAAACACAAAGAAAAGGACAGAGAAAGGCAGTAGAGATCCAAAACCGATGACACCGCTTCTAAGCCAGTCGCCGGTACTCAGTGAGGCGCTTTTGCAGCCCCTGATGCCTGCTACCTTAGAGCTGCAGGCCTCTACCGACACCCATGTGGAGTCTGGCATGCCGCAAGATACTAAAGGTATTGGACTGACTTGTATATCTCCCTCTGATGGGTCTGGAGCCACTGAGCAGGCACTGGCTTCTGAGGGTGTATTCAGACAACAACATGTGTATATCAAGCTGCAAAACCAAAGACAAAAGCAACTTCTAAAACTAAAAAACCGACGTATGAGCCACGTGCACAGGCCTCTATACCTAAAAAACAGATCAGATTGGCTGAAGACCTTATTACCTTGATCAGGGGTACCCATCCCCCTCCTGATAAGAGGCCTAGGCAAGACACTGATTATGAATCTTCAGATCAGGTTTCTATTTTTTCTGATTCCTCTTCTGATCAGGAATTATCTATACCTCCTTATGAGGATTCTGATGCTGAGGAGTCTATTGCATCCTGCATCTCCTCCTGAGGATTATTTATTTGGAGAAACCTTGCATACTTTGAGGGAGCATTTTCACTGGGAGAGTCAAGACTTCGCAGAATCAAAAAAGAGGCTCGGGGATTTCCTCATTCCTCAGTACAGGCCTTTAGCCATTCCCCCTGTTTTAGACATTGTGGATGATGTGTTTTCGGAGTCTAGCTTGACCCCTGACTCCTTGCCTCCAGCT